>NC_064923.1:300315700-300618579 GCF_023897955.1 Schistocerca gregaria
TCGCCAAACCCAAACCCTTCCACCGGATTGACACAGGCTTAAGCGTGTTTCATCACTCCACGTTCATTTCCAGTCACCCACTGTCCAGTGGTGTCGCTCTTTACAGCAATTAAAGAAAAATGTTCAAATGTGTGTGAAATCTTATGGGACTTAACTGCTAAGGTCATCAGTCCCTAAGCTTACACATACTTAACCTAATTTATGCTAAAGACAAACACAAACACCCATGCCCAAGGGAGGACTCGAACCTCCACCGGGACCAGCCGCACAGTCCATGACTGCAGCGTCTGAGGCCGCTCGGCTAATCCCGCGTGGCAGCAATTGACTAGCTAGTCATTGTCTACAGAAATGTGTGGCGTATGACGTGTTGCTTTACCATTGTATCTCACTCTTTTAACTCCCTAAGCAAAGTCATTATGTCATTTTGAAGCGCATGACTGATTCCTTCCGCCGATATCACCCGATTTTTTATGATCACCCTCCGAAATGCTCGATGCTTCCAGTCCGTCTCATCGCGCAAACTAATCAAACTAAGTTGACACTCGACGCGGTGGCTGATGGGAGCGACCGTAAATGCATTTCCCATTTACAATCGCTCCCATCAACCACTGCGCCGAGTGTCAACTTAGGAAAGGTGAAGAGACTTCTCGATCGCGAAAGGCGGATTTTCAGTCCTCAAATGCGCCAGTTTTGTTTACTGACGAACTCATCCAAATAAAAGCGGGCTTCGTCGCTAAACCAAACGATACAGCGCATACCATTTCCCATCACTCCCCGCCGTCAACGGAGCAGTTTCATCGCCCTAACGCAAACCGTTCAGCAGTTATGACGATTTTATTTCATATAGTTCAACTATTGCCTTCAGCGTTGAACCATGATTTATTTTCAAAGAATATTCTTAAGAATTTATTTTATTTACTAGCGATTTATCAAGAACATTAACACATTTAATCGCACTATGTAAACATGGAAGTAGCTGCCAGAGAGTAACTGATGAAATCATAACCAAATTCCCTTAAACAAATGGGAATTTTATTCACTTTAATAGTGCCTAAAAGCTTTTTTTGTTAAAAAAAACAGATTTCAAATTGTAATCAGAAAGCACCCCCTAAATATCAAAGTTACAATTTATTCAGAGGCAGAAAGAAACAAGTTTTGAGTGTATGAACTTTCGGGCAGAGAACCTTGCCGCTCCCTTTTGACACGGCCGTACTTACGACCGCTCACAACAGCCTCTAAAAGACTACACTGGTGCAAATCTGCAGCTCACCAGTTAACTTTAAACTAAGAGTTTCAACAATTTACACAAGCACACAAACTATGCACTCCCCCGTAGGGGGGATGGAAATGGTACAAAACACTAACAATTGAAACATTAATCTTGCCACCGAAGGTGCAATTTGATTTTAGCTTCTAAGAAAAGTCTTAGGGTGAAAGGGTGGCAACTTTATACACCAAAATGGTCATTTAAATAAAAGCCCATGAAGTGCAATATTATATAAAATTCTACGATGTTGCCCAAACTATAGTTAAGTACACAGATACCGCCTCCCAAGATCATAGGCAACAATACCACAGTTTCCAAAGATCAAAACATATTACAGGTATTAAGCCGTTGCACTCCAAGCAATTAATTCGTTAACACACCAAATACGACAAACATGAAAGAGGCAGCTACTAACCTACGGTAGATTGATAGGGAGATTACCGAACAACCCGAAACGCAGGTTGCTCTAACCCGCCCCTACTCCTGAAGGGAAAAACGGACCGCCAATTTATAAACAACCACCTTCCCACGGGTGGGCAAACGGAGAAGAATGGTGGGACGACCCCAAAGCAAAACGGCTGGTGACCTCAGCAACCAAACAAGTAGAATTTAACAAGAGTAAATCAAACAACATATCACCAATCAACTTCTAATAACCAGCGATTTCTCGAGAAGACCTGCCGACACACCCCCAAATCCCTCTCCCGAACCGTCCGCTGCCAGCCGCACGAAGGCGCGCCGATCTCCCGTCTCACGGCGTGGCAGCCCGCACCGGCCAGACTGATGCCGTGGGTTGACTCCTGTTGCTCTCGTGTCGACCGCGAAGTCACTGCCCCTCGCTATACGCCGCGGCCCACTGGACTCACGTGTCGACCTCACATGCGCCGACGCTCAAGACGGACAAGTCACCTTGTGTCTAAGTGCGCGACCGACCAACCGATCGATCCAACCGCCTATGACCATTGCCAGAGCAAACTCGAGCAGACTGGCGGCCTAGACTGGCAGACAAGAAACAGATTAGCAAGCTGGGGACGAGAGACTGACCCAGACTGACTGACTGCGCCCCTTAATTGCCCGTGAACAGGCAACCTTTCCCCTTTCACACCAGAGGGAGACACCAAAGGTGTGATTGCCACCGCCAGAAAAGGAGGCCACCGCCAGAAAAGGAGGGCGACTGCTTCGCACTACGCCCTGCGGCGCGCTCTTCAAAACAGCAATTTTTACCACGGCTCAAGTGTATTCGTTGGTTGCACTTTATCCAACATGTAAACGTCATTACAGATATTCGGATTTTGGTTATGACATGCTCAATATGCCTGCCATCATTGGTGATGGAGCAGACGAGTAGCGATATTCTGCATTACCTCCTGAAGGGCTGTTATCAGCAACACAACTCACAAAAAGGAGTCGAATGTGTTCAGATTCGGAGAATATGGCGGCCAATCGAGGCCCGTACCAGTGGTTTGCGGGTAGCTAAGAGCCAGATTGCGGTCCCCAAAGTGCTCCTCCAGGACATCAAACACTCTCCTTCTTTGAGGGGGTCGAGCTACGTCTGGCATGAACAGCATCTTATCCAAATCAGGGTCACTTTGGATAATGGGGATGAAATCATCTTCCAAAACCTTCAAGTGCCGTTCGATAGTCACCGTGCCACAAAGGAACATCGCACCGTTTATTCCATGTCGGAACATTTCAGATCACAAGGTCACTTGTTGAAGTTGAAGAGACTTCTCGATCGTGAAATGCGGATTTTCGGTCCCCCAAATGCGCCAATTTTGCTTATTGACGAACTCATCCAAGTGAGAACGAGCTTCCTCGTTAAATCAAATCATACAGCATACTAATTTCCATAATTCTCCGTGGGCAACCGTGCAGTTTGAACGTCCTAAAGCAAACCGTTTAGAAGCTATGACGATTTTATTTCATGTAGTTCAATAATTGTCACCCTGTACCTGCCAATATTGATTTCATTAAGTATAAACAGTTTACTCGGGTAGATAAATCGGGTCGTTATAAGCCAATAATGCCCGAGAATGGTCAATCAAGATTCATTTCAAACAATTCCTACTGAGTCAGTAGTGAGACAGTGTGTGTTTCGGAAGTCAACAGAAGCCACGAACCCCCTTGAAGATGTCCTCCGCAGATGGGGACGAAACGTTGGGTTACAATGCGAAATCCATCAGACCACGGCATAATAGCCCGGAAAAGAATTTTATTAATCATGACAGTTCCGGCCGTGAAAGTTTACATTTTACGATAGGGCATCTGTTAAGACATCAGGGAATAACTTTCATGGTAGTAGAGGGAGCTGTAGAGGGCAAAAACTGTATAGGAAGACAGAGATTGGAATACATCCAGCAAAGAATTGAGGGCGTATATTGGCAAGTGCTGTTCTGAGATGAAGAGATGAAAAAAGAAGGGTGTGCTTGGTGGGACTTAGAGAGATACCATTAGTTAGTGGACAGTTCCTCGGGGAACCTCACATTTTTTAACAAAAATAAATTTTAGCCGGAACCAACGGACCAAAATCCAGCCGATGCGCAGCAAATGACTGAAATTTTTACGATATATTTCTAAGATTCCGTAATCGAACAACGTTGAAAATTTTCTTCATATCTCTATCCGTTTGCGAGATACAGCATTCAAAATTACATGTAAAGTAAGCCCGTAAAATTCAGTGTGAGGTGAAAAGGTAGACTATCGAGTCCTATCTTGTGGTACTGAAGTACATGGAAATTAATTTGCACTCAAAATCCTATCTGAGGTTTAACATTAGTTTTACACTATTTCAGTTTCACATAAGTAAACTATCCAAATGTTACTGACCAATACATTTGTTTCATATGAGTCAATGCTGCAGCAGGGAAAAGAAGGGAACTAGCTCGAAATTATCCTATTAGAGCACAAAAAATGTGAATATGTTCCTCTATATTTAAAAGATTCTGACTGAATAGTGGGGCACGAGCTGCCTCATTCAACCTTCCTCAGTATCTTTAAAACATGCCAAAAATTTTAGCATGCGTGGTAGAGAGATAGCATGCGATGCGAGGTAGAGAGAGAGCGAGCGAGCGAGAGAGAGAGAGAGAGAGAGAGAGAGAGAGAGAGAGAGAGTAGCACCGGAAAAAAGATGGACGAGTTGTAAATACAGGGAGATAGTAGAGAATAGTAGAGAATGGTTGTGTTATAGAAAGTTCGAGGGAGGCAACGGCAATGTGACAGAAAGAAAGAAACACAGTGGAATATAGTTGACAGTGACAGAACAGTGCTGGGAAAAGACTGAAGGAGACAGTGCTTGGGGGGAGGGGGGGGGGGGGGGGGTCGGCAGCTGTAGAGAGAAAGTGGAAGTGACAGTAGGAAGGAAGGGTTAAGACACTAGCAGTAAGAGAGGGCAGGAGGGGGACACTGACAGTGAAAGAGTAAGCAGAGACTGTAGTAGTACGATATAACGAAGGGGACTGTGGCTGTGACACAGGAGGCAATGAGAGAGAGACACAAGGAGGTAATGACGATGAGCTGGGCTAAATGAGTGAGTGAGGGTAACAGCGAGAGGATATCTATGGGCAACTTACAGCAATGGACTAGTGGGTGTGCTTGAGTTACAGCTAGGAGAGCTTTTGGGAGTTTGAGCTGAATTGCATGTTAAAAAAAAGCGCGAATATATTCGCATGTCAAATTTTTTTGGAAAACTTTGAAATGTGCTGAGGAAGGTAGAAAGAGCAGCTGGTATTTTAAACAACGAGGAACGTATTTAATTTTTTGTGCTCCGATAGCAGCATTTTTTCAGCTGGTTGTGATGGACATAGACTCATGATACGTACCAATTCATTTATTCGCAGTAGGGTCAGTAACAAATGAATAGTAACGTACTGAGATTATGCAGGCGTTATGTTCCACTTTTCCAACACGCGTTCGAACAGATGCGTCGTGTCTGCTGTCTGAGGGCGGGTTGAGGACGTGCTGCCACTGGAGTGCCTTGCATATTCACGACCATCCGCGCTGCTCTACCGGGAGACGTGTTGCACGGAGGTTGTCACCAGGTAACGCTGCGGCAGGCAGATCACGTCGATGTACAAGCAAGCCAACAAACAAACACAGCACATGAACAACGACGAGCAGTGTTTCCTGCACAGATGCAGAGCATCGTAGTGTAAAAGTCAAAGACACTTATCATCCGTGTATAATACTATTCTGCCAGTAGCTTTCCTTGTTATTCCTGGGACCGTTCATGGTTCAATGTTTTTACCTTGTAGTGTAAACAAAATATGTGTAGGTTCCGATATCCAGACGTTGGTACGAACTTTTCACGTCCCAAAACCGATGCGAGAAAACTATAGAGCACACTGAATATGACATACTAATTCATTCCATGTTCACTAAATTTTAGCAACGTCATTAGCAAGTTAAGAAAAGCTTTACAGTCCTTCTTTTTCAGAGGTAGTCGCATATTTCACTTTTCGCATGCAACAATGAGGTGCTCAAGAGATTAATTTTCTGGAATGTTTTATTTCATTTAAGCCAATTTTAGAGACAAGTGAACCACTTTTTGAAAAATATTGTTAACTTCTAAACTTATATCATTTTGCTACGTATATCATTGCCTGTTATGTGTTATCATACTTTGTATGCCATACCTTCAAGCGGTGGCGATAAAACTTGAGAGCTGTTTAGACTAAAGGAAGTGAAAAATCTGGAGGCTAAAAATAAAATTCACAAACTGCAGTAACTGATGAGTGAGCAAATCTGTATATCAATTTGATGTGTGATGCGAAGGCGGCTGAGAGACAGCAAATACTGTAGGTGATACATGGGTGTAGAGGAATTTTTCCCTGATCTTTTCCAATCGATGCCTATATATACTACAAAGATACTTATCATCGCCAGGCTGGCTGTTTCTGTTAAAACAATATGATAGTACAGAAACCTTCGTTCTTTCACGTGCAGACAGCAAGCAGCAAGATGACACTGGTCATTAGGATGTGCTAGTCCCTGGCAACTTAGCATCACCAGGAGAGCTCCAGAGGTCAGTTAGGCAGGACTTAAGTAGTAGATCCATTTTGATCCGTCGACTGTTTTCTCTGGTAACAAAGGTTTGAAACAGCACCCAAAACGAGTACGGTGTCTCTGCTTTTTGGACTATCACGAACAAGTTAACACGCGTTTCTGCGACAGGTACAGACAGCATCCAAGCTGTATGAGACAACAGTTTAGGCGACACTAAGTGCTGAGACCTCAAAACTACGAGTATTTAGTTGGCTACTCGTTTCAATGAGGAAATCATATAATCATCTTGTTGTTCACTCTGTGTTACAAAATAATTAATAAATATAATGATGGTAGGTCAAAAGAACCATCGCAACTGACCCTGGAAACGTCCATGCTACCATTCAGGTAACGCTAAACGTTCTGTTGCCACCATAGCATCATTTCACACATCTCTCTCACTATCCTTCATTTTCTAGAGTATTTCAGTGTTCACTGTGTGTGATTCTCTCCTGTGAACAAAGCAGTGACGGCCAGTCCCATACTCTACAATCGATGAACTTTTAAAGCACGCTTTGCCATTCATTTCAGTACTATCACGTTAACTGAATAAATTAACTTTTTGTATTTGAGGCTTTTATTCCATATGTCTTTTTATTTTAGTTTATCTACGACTATCATTTACGTATCTTTGTAATCTTCCCACCGGTCCATTATTTCTGTCAGTAGCTTGATCACGATTGCATCGATTAGGAGAGAAGTTTAATTATGTTAGCAAGTATGAGGGGATTCTGAGGCCGGGCATACGGTCAGGATGAGAATCTGTGGGGCAGGTGTCCATTATACCGAGAGAATGAAGAGTCAGGGGAGGGTTTAACACTTTTCTCAACAGCATTCGTTAACATGTACTGTTGCATCTTGTCTAATTTTGAAGCTCAGCTAACTAACACACTTCTCCCCTCTACTCTTAATTTCCGAGTTTGAGTTTTTATAATCATAATTTGAGCTTTCTTCTAGTACGTGTACCAAATCAAAAGCCGTCTTGCCTACTTTGAGTCAGAGGGACTGTCATCCGATAGCCGTGTTGCTGGAACATACCTTCTTGAACCTATCTTCACTATTTGTTCGACATTCGAGCTAAACCCTAAGTTTATAATTTCTCAATACGCTCTTAGCTGTCTCAATATTCCATATTCTGTTAGACAGACATTACTGGAATGCATATGTCACATGTTATTCGTCCGGGTCTATAATACATTTAATAACTTCTCAGGTCCTCAATCACTATAGATAAAGGTCAACCTCCTCGGCGAATTTTCATTTGGTTCATTCTTAATTTATCATTATTAACTCATTTATAATTATTAACTCGTCCTAAGTAAAGTTGTATTCCACATCAGTTCCTAGTACACACTACAGGGCGTTGTTAACTGAGTCCTGAACATTTGGCTAATCATAGCGTAACCCGTGTCACCTTTCTGCGTCTATATGTCATTTCTGATATAACATATTCTATTATAATTTTTAATAGGGATTTTCGTGAACCAGAATGAATTCTACAACCCTGAATGCCACTCGTTCGTCATGCCAGCTTAGATCCTAAAATATTTGTGTCTTCTTTTCCGTCTTACCACAGAGTTCAAATTTCTTAAGAATTCGTAAGTTTCCTTCTGTATTCGTTATAACATTCACAGCACTGTTGTATTAGCGACACTGGCAAGTACAATGGAGAACACATTATAGAACCCCGTTTCTGGGATCTGTATACTTAATAAATCCTGTCTACGTAACCATTTCCTCTTTTAGAGCTCTCATACGCTCCTGGAGAAGAATACTCCCCCATAATATGTACACTGAAGTAGAAAGGGAAGATCTGTGCAATGAAGGAACAAGAAATCACTGCTGGGTGCAATTAACCTCTTGTCAGCAGTGAGGAAACAGAGAACCGTAACTCAAAATACATATCAGTCCTTTGCGGTGCTACATAGCTAACTGTCATAGTTTCAAGTGATTTGCCTGTATAACTTATTCGATGAGCCGACAGACGGCAGATTGGGGATGCCCTACGTCACCCCAGAAGATGAGACGTCGTTGGGTGCAGGTGGGAAAAACCTGGCCGCTGAGACTCATTTGAGCTGTTCGAAGCCGAGTAAATGGCTGCTCTCGAACAGAATACAAAAATGGTGTAGCTGGTTTTTATATTGTTCACATTAGTTGCGATTATAAACTACGGTTAAGTATTTTGGTACAGTACGTAAATGACGCATTAAATGGTTGGATTACCAGTAGTACTGGTAGCATTGCTAGGGAAGGGAACATAAATGATGTGTGAGAGAGCAGCTGGGAACCAACGACTTCTCTTCGTTTTCTGTTTGGTTGTTTGTTTTGCAAAGAATTAGAACCACACATTGTTCAGTGTTAGTCCACTGTGTGTTTTATGTCCTTACAAATTATAAATTACTCTTTATAAGGAATAAAAATTAGCTGCTCGCGTAACTTCTGCGTTTTTCTATAACCTAGAAATTATTTCAGATGCAAATACAGTTTACATGTACAAATAAAAACAGTTGTATGATTATTGTTGTCACTGCTGTTATTACCGATAATAACAATATTTATCTAGCAATAACAGAAAAACAGGTTTCATGTGAGCTCTACGAAGTACTGAAGCGATGTTTGATATGTTTTTGTTTTGTTTACCTTTTATTTGAGGAAATAGCGATTTTAAGCGCTATATGATGAATCTTTCTTTTATTTTTGGTTACGACATTCCTCTGTTTCAAATTACAAATCAGCAATTTTCTAATAAAACCTCAATTAAACACAGAAATTTCAATTTTCCTATGAATTTTTTAAGTAACACAAGAGGATAATTAAGAAAAACAAATATATATTTATATATATGTCCTCACTCAGTTTCTAGATAGTTTACCACTTCCGGTTTCTAGAGGAATCGAGTAAGACACTGACAGCATACACAAAGAAGGCGGTCGAAATGATGTAACGCCCAATAGGTATGCAACACGTCTAACATATAGGTAATGCGGTTATGATGCGGTTATGATGTTAGGAGGCCACAGCTACTAGGAAAACTATTGTAACCTATGCTTACTTACCATAGTCTATAGCAGCCTACAGTAGTTTCAAATTGTAGTTGTGTCCTTTAAGGAAGGAATAAAGATATTAAACAGGCAAAAACGGCAAATTAAAGGTAAGGTTGAGTTGCTACTGCTGGTTATAAGTGCACTTTAATCCTACCAGCTCTCCGAGTGCTAGAGTTAATTAAAAACGTATCTCATTAATTAACTTTGGTATCAAAATTGATACCAGACTTATCAACACATTCAGATGAGAACTATGTATAAATATATTCACTTGCATTACTAATATGTTTGCTTAGCTGGCGGGAGACCATCACTAGTTGCAATATCTGATTACTTTCGGGAAGCTGCATAATTAACAGAATGTTACTCACAGCAGCATGCACTAGATTTAAGATATACATATTGGGACAATTGTAAATAAAATGTAAATGTCGCTGCTTTTACGTAAATAGAGATCAACATTAGATGATGCGTATTATTAATGTGAGTGATTATGCCGTAACCATAACGGCTACATGATTTCTGAGTTCATAATTGAAAAGAGGGAATTACTGCTATACTGCAGCGCCTGTGTTGTTAAAAAGAACGATGCACTGTTCCTTTGGACATGATGAAGGGATGAATAGATATGGAAGCCTGGGTCTGGCCGTAGGTCATGCACGGATAGCCAAAGTGTTTAAGACGACTGTTCGCCTAAAACGGGAAATCCGATTTCGAGTCCTGGGCCAGCACGAATTCTCATTGTCATCACTCTCTTATAGCGCTGTTGGTTGTTCATAGTTGCATCTGCGAATACATTTCACGCACAGGGATTATTCCTATATAGAAGAGGCCCTACGTATTGTCTCGTAAAATTAAGGCGTGTTTTCACTGCTAAAAACTCATACTTCATGAAAGTGCTAGAAATCGCGATAGCTTAAATGATATTTCAGTCAGACATGTAGTGTATAATTTCAGTTTGTTCAGAAATTAAATTTGTGTGTGAAGGTACATTTATTGTAAAAATATCGTGTGTTATTCTAAACAAATTAGTTTTTCGAGTCTGGTGAATCTAGACAGCTGAAGACCAATGGGGAGAGGGTGGCGAGGAGGAGGGAGGGGGGAAGAGGATCGTGTATATGTGCCCGTACATCAACCGGCAGGTACACGAATGTTATTGACACGTGTTGTTGTTTATGTGGCTATCTACTCTCATAATACTTGTAAAAAGGTGGACAGTACAAATGAAAAGAGAGTCGTTTAATACCGTGCAAACCACACACAGTAAACAAAAAGCTGTGTACTGTACGGGACCCGTTTCGGCTGTGTCGGTCAGCACGGCAGTTCAGCCTTGTTCACAAAGTATTTGCAGGAAAAATTGCGAAATTCATACTTGAGCTATCGAGAGCACTTGTTGTTTGACGCATGTTACATCATCTTTCGAAGGGCCTTTCCACTGAAATCGATGCTAGGCTTTATACCCAAGTCGTTGTGACTTAGAATAATTAGTCGGCGATTGAGTAACTTCGACGGGGCTTCCTAGAATTTAACTTGGTGACTCATTTAAGACCGACTGGTCCTACAGTTCGCCACACTCTGCACATACGCCTTATTATAGAAAACAATTAATTGAACTTTATATCATGTGCGTCGACTACTGCAGTTCTAAGTCAGCGCTATAATGATTTAGGAATATTTACGGGTGTTTCCGATGAACAATATTTTCAAGCAACGGAATGCGACGATGGTCAGAAGCCCCTTTGATACAAATGAGCGTTAAACCTCGAATACTTATCCGTGCATTGCTTTCCATTGCCGGAGTAAGGTCGTCGACATTAACAAATGTTTTTTATTTTAAAACTCCAGGTATGAGCAAGAATCTTCCAAGTTTACAAAATAAGGTCCGTCTCTCTGACGTACACAGCATTTTGTTTGCTGTGTGTGTTCAAATGGCTGTGAGCACTATGGGACTTAACATCTGAGGTCATCAGTCCCCTAGAACTTAGAAATACTTAAACCTAACTAACCTAAGGACATCACACACATCCATGCCCGAGGCAAGATTCGAACCTGCGACCGTAGAGGTTGCGCGGTTCCAGACTGAAGCGCCTAGAACCGCTCGGCCACAAGGGCGGCTACTGTGTGTGGTTAGCACGGAATTAAATGACTTTGTTTCCATTTGTACTGTTAACCTTTTTACAAGTATTATGGGAGTAGATACATACATAAACAACATCATTTGTGAATAACATTCGTATACTTGCCGATTGATGTACGAGCGCCTCTACACGCTCCAGGAACATTATTGTGACCACCTATCAGAAGCCTGAATAACCACTTCTTGCAGCGTGGACGTACATGAAGGGAGTCAGTCAGATTCTGGAAGGTACCGACGGCCATTTCTTCGATGGAACATATAGCGTGATTCATCTGGAAAGGGCACCTTTCTCCTTTCAGTGGACGTCCAGTTGGGGTATTGGCGTGCAAATTCCAGCCTTCGTCGCCAGTGAACAGCAGTCAGCATGGGTGCATGAACCAAGCGCCTCCTGCAGAGGGCTATAAGCATTACAGCTCGCTAAACGATCGTTGAGGAGACATCGTTGGTAGCCTCTTGCTTCATCTGAGGGGGCGGGGGGGGGGGGGGTGTCAGTGCTCAACAGTTGCCGTTACACGTCTTCGCAGCCGTCGTTCCGTCGTGTCGCTTGTCGCCCCTAGTTGTCTTTTGATACCGCTATTTTTCCATACACTGTATTCACAAACAGTTTACACATTTAGCTGTCCCGGAAGTGCTTTCACCCTTGGCCCGAAAGCCAATGTTGATGCCCCTTTAGACGCCATATAAATCGGCCGTTTCCACATCAGGACAACGAATCCACTGTTTTCCGCCTCCCCTGGACACGTTTTATACACCCTCCTTCTGTGAGTGGCTATTCCACGTCGACGTCGAGCATGGGCGGTGGTCACGTTAATGTGACTGTGAGTGATCCGTGTACTGTCATTGCCACCTGTACCACTGCTCCCCAATGAACAATTTCAGTGCAGGTAGTGTGTCAGGCCAACAATAGAGACTCTTTCGGCTCGCCAACGAAATTGCTCAACTTATTACAGAGATACCACTTTAAGCATTCAGTAGTATTCATTCCGTATTGCCAGACCTGATTCCAGTGTAATAGTGCTCTGTTACCTCATATAATGCCGGAGATAAACAGCTTCAAGGATCCTGTAATTCGCGTAAGGCAAGATGAAAAATTGTTTTGTTAATGCTTTACTGTGAAGATCATGGCAGATTTTTTTCCTCCCGTGTATAGACATGTTAGTGCCGGCCACTGTGGCCGAGCGGTTCTATGGGCTTCAGTCTGGAACAGCGCTGCTGCCACGGTCGCAGGTTCGAATCATGCCTCGGGCATGGATGTGTGTGATGTTCTTAGGTTAGTAAGGTTTAAGTAGTTCTAAGTTCTAGGGGACTGATGACCACAGATGTTCAGTCCCACAGTGCTCAGAGCCTTAAAAAAAAAAAAAAAAAAAAAAAAAAAAAAAAAACATGTTAGATGAGGAATTAATAAGCTCCAATAAGAGAAATGAATTAGCTGCAACAGTAGCTTCCGACACAGTATACATGCAGGCCTCTTCAGTCCTTCTTGTGTTTATTACCTTTGGTGGACATTTCAGTATGACTGTTCCGTATGAAACTACATGATCACTTAATTATCATGATTATTAATTTATTGTTTGCCACAGTTGCAGCTCGGAGATCGAATACAAAGTCAACCTATAGTTAAAGTTCGCGATCCGATGGCTTTCCGGTTTGCTCGCGGTGCGCTGTAATGCACAAATTAGGCGTTAAACACATCATATGGAATTGTTAATGCCGTCTGCGGCGTGCACTGCGCCGGCTGCCCCGGAACAAAGCGCCATTTAACTGGCGGAAGCTCATTAAATGACTGTTTGCGGTCGCAGCTGTTCACTCCCTCGTGTACCGCGGACATTTCAAACACTGTAACAGGATGAGCATCTTGTCTGTTTGTTGGTCCATTCGTTCACATTTCACATGCTACTCTCCGATTACAATTATTGCACAGCAGCGCACTATTCAGCACGTTGTCACGCGGACGTCTGATGCTTTGTTTCTAGCAGTATCAGCACTTTTATTTATTTATTTATTTATTTGTAATTTGGAAGCCTTGTGATTCCAAGCGTGTTAACGTAAAATTCCTCTTAAGTGCAAAGCGGTTCAAAAAGATCGACACAGTTTCATTTGGATATGTCTACTGTATTATAAGTTGGTGTTTAGGTCTGTAAATTACATTTGATTATCCGTGCGTGGAAATTTACAGATTTTCGGTATGAACTCCTCTGGCAGCACGGAGAACATCTATGCCGTAGCTGAATTTACCCCACAATCAGTGACGAATATCTTTCCTCACTGAGCTCACCGCCCCGTTAGCTGGACGGTCACCGGGTAGAATTGCCACGAACGAAAGCCTGGGTTCGATTGCTGGAAGGGGAGGGAGCTTTTCTCCCCTCAGGGACTGGGTGTTGTGCTATCCTCATCACCATTTCATTCCCATTGTCGACGCGCAGGTCGCCCAATGAGGCGTCGCACTCAGTAAGACCTGCACTTGGCGGCCGAACTTCCCGCCTGGGAATTCCCAGCCACTGACGCCATACGCTCATTTCCATTTTTTACGTCATTCAAATCCGTGGGAAGAGGTGGTATGTAAGCTACATCTTTCACGAACTTACACAATAAGACGTCGCATGGGGTGAGATTAGAAGACGTCGGTGGCCAAAAGTGAAGTGCTAGGTCTTCATTCTCCATGCGACCTCTCCGTCTTTGAGGTAGACAGTTATCCAGGAAACGTCGAAGATTCAGATGTCAGTGGGGTAGAGCTCCGCCATGCTGGAAAAGGTAATTTGCTGTATCTTCGTTCATTTGAGGATCAAGCCAGTTTTGCAGCATTTTGAGTTACATTACTCCAGTAACCGTATGGTCGTCAAAAAAGAAATTTCTATAAATTTGTGTCAACGATATGGGGAAAAACACTTTGAGTTTGGGGATTTTGTAGCCCCCTACATGTGGACTTCCCAATTTAGATGAAACGTAGCTTCATCACAAAAATTATAGCAGCAAAAAATAATTCATGTTCTTACATGTTTTGGAGCATAACGTCACAAAACCCTACACGCTTTACCATACCGTTTGCGAACGTGTATCACTTGTAGACGGTATAGTTCTGTACACTAACCGGCGCCTCAATATACGCCACACAGTTGTTGGCGGTAGTCCAAGTTCCCTTCTCGCTCAACAGTTTGATTTTGACCGCCTCGGTAGCTCCCTGGCCAGCGTGGCTGATTGTCAAGCAAAGAGGTCCGGATTCAATTTCCGGCCGGTCCGGAGATTTTCTCCGCTCGGAGAGTGGGTTTTGCGTTGTGGGTATAAATGCTTACGGGCTCTCCATACCGAGGTTATCAACGGCGTTGCGTTGTCCTTAGGTTCGATCGTCATAATTGACGTTCACGTTTGACCTGGCTGAATGGACACGTCCCGAAGGCAATAATATTAACAAAAAAAGATGAACTGATTTCTTCGGCTATGTTCAAAACTCACTTGAATGTGCTCTACTTGCTCCACCGATACAGGCGGTCGACCTAGGCTTTTACTTTTACACAGAGAGCCAGTTTCGTCAAAATTTTTATCCCAACAATCAATGCTCTTCCTCGTTGGGGGTTCAGTATTAAAGTTAACGCCGAAATGCACGCTGCAGACTCGGTTTTACTGAACTCACGAATGCAGTAACTCTTGCGTTGCATAGTAGCCGTCTCGCTTTAAACTTACGCGGTACATGCTATAGGCAGTGCGGTGTTCGAGCACTCTAGCGATGTTACTTGAACCTTTACAACGAACTCTTTCAGATGTACTTGACAGAATTCAAGTAGAACATATAGCGCAGGAAACACAGCCAACTGAAACTGTATCCATCTTTTTGAATCGCCCTGTGTATTGTGCCCTGCCCTTGTTTGCATATGCATGGTTATTTGTCTCTATAAATGCGAATAAGCAATAACAAATAACAACAATGAAACCGAAATCACACGTTGGGTCGTAAGTGAATAAAAGAGAATTACGGAAGGAGCTGAATAACGGACTGAAAGTATGGGTCGTACGTAACATACGAGGTCTGTCCAAAAAATAGCGGAACTTTGTCCACAAAATTTTTCGACGGTTACCTCTTACTTATTGTACATGGTCTCCTTCGCAATACTGTCTTCCACAGTTGATACACCTCTCTCAACACCGTTTCCACTTCCGCAAGGAGTCTTGGTGCGCCTCTTGCTGGACCACGCGACGCTCTGTCAGCAATTCTTTTTTTTAATCTCGCCTATTGTTGCAAATCTTCGTCTTTTCAACGAGATTTCCAATTTTCGAAATAAAAAAGTCCGCAGGTTTCAGGTCTGGAGGGTACGGAGGATGAGGCAAAACAGAGATTTCGTTTTTTGTGCAACAGTCACACACCAACAGGGATGAATGTCCGCTTGTGTTATCGTGATTCAAGAGCCATGAATTATCTCGCCCCGTCTGAGACCGTTTCCTTCTCACATTTTCTCGCAGGGGTCGCAAGACATCCCGATAGTACCATCGGTTAACAGTTTCTCCATGTGGCACGAATTCATGATGATCTAATCCTTCGGTAGTCATCCTGAACGACGGATTATCTTTAACTTTCGTCCGGCCTTTTTTAAACCGTGTAAGTCATCCATAATACCATAGGCTTCTTGCATCGTTCGGTGTATCTCTGTAAAAGCTTTCTTGAGTTTCACGCAAAATTTAATGCAGACGCGTAGCTCATCTTCCATCTCGGAATTCGCAGACTGTGATACCCAATATTCTACTCAACACGGCACTGAATAATAACTAACAGACATACAACAATGAAACTTCCAGCAGTTACACATTAAACAGAAGCGTGTATAGGGATGCCAACCGCATTTCTGTCCGAACACCATTGGCGTGAAATTAAGAATGTTCCGGAAATTTTTGAACAGGCCTCGTACAGGAAACGCTGGTGAGTCCCTGTTCCAGATGCGTCTAAAAAGCTTGTTACATGTTTCGTAAAAATAATTAACTTATTTATGCTGATTGTGAAAAACTATAGTGACAGAACATAACTGTAGCTAGCACATATCGATTGCAGAATACCTGGTCTTAAAACAGTGTTGACATCTACGTACCCGCTACACGGTGTTTCTCCTGAGTCATCAGCTGCATTTTCTCTGGTGTTTCACCAGATATTTGCAGTTTCGTTTTTGCACTGTGTAGCTGAAATCAGTCGAAACAAATAATACTCATCATGTTTTTCATGCGACACGCACTGTTGTCGGAAAGCGTCGGTTTGTTTCCCGTCACAAAAAAGATGACCTGAAATCGGAATTCTACGTACGCATTCGGTAGAGCGGTCTCGTATTAGTCTAGTGCGGTACTTGTTTTATCGATATGTATTAACAGGGACAATAACGCTCCAAGAATAACCAGTACTCCAACCAGCGACAGCACTGCTCTGGCCCGCACTGAGTACTATAGCAGGTATGCGGCATTACTGAGTCGCTGCTGGATATTTTATTCTTAGTGTTTTAACATAGCTGTTCACACACATCGATAAAACGGTCATCGAACTATACTAATATCGGGCGACACTGTCGAATTAGCACGTGAAACTCCTCTTTGTAAATAATTTTGCTTTTAACTGGAAATAAACTGACGATTTTAGTCAACATGGGCGTCTCGTGAAAACCGTGAGACAGTATTTGTTTGAGCTGACTCCAGCTACACGATGCAAAAACGAAATCGAAAATATTTGCTGAAACACTTGAAGAACTGCGACTGGCGGCTCTCAGGACAGACACGCTGTATATCATCTCAATTAATATTGTTTTTCCGTCTTAAACTTACTCCAGTTAAAGAGCATTTTTCAACATGCGCGTTTCGCTTTGATTCATAAAGCATATTCTGTGGTCATTGGTGGAAGGCTTTGGAACGTGTAAATAAGGGGCAAATTCACCAGAAGTTGCTCTGCGAATAAGAACACAACGCGTATGGTGAAGTGATACGATACCGACGGAAAACCAATATTAGTTTGATATCCAACAGCTGCTGTGGAAGACGGCCACACAAACAACATGTGCTGCGTGAATACAGTCCAGTTTAATCAAATAAGAATGAGATCAGTGCACAAGTTTGCGGAAGCTGCCACAACTACTTTGGAGCCAAAAACTGTTACATGTTGCAAATCTGATTTTTGGGTGGCTACTGCAGGGAACGTTACGTATTTGGTATTCTTCTAGAGATCATAAGGTGACAGAAAAGGAAGCAGACCGACCCTGAGGGGCAATCGTGTTTCAGAAGCATATCCTTTTATCAATAGTCGAAGGGTGATTCGTCCAGGCACATCGAACTACTTTTTGTGCCATCCAGACCTATCTGCATATCACACAAAGAGACTTACCAGATTACATTCAGAGTATCCAGAAAGAAGAAAATAAGAATGTGACAAATATTTACTAATATTTATCACAAGAAACTCTAGACGGGATCTCCTAAAAGCAAATACTAAAGGGCTTTCATATATAAAACACTGTCTTCTGCAACGAAATTACATTTTCCAGTTGTGAAGCTCCTCGTACATTTGTAAGTTTGTCCTTTGGTTTTGTATTTAAGAAAATACACCTCTAAATTGCTTCTGTATCGTGAGCTCTAATCATCGAAAAAACAAACAAAATGTTTAATGTATGGCTCAAGTCTTAACTTTCTGCATTCTGTTAGAAACGACATACAATTTTCTTTCTTGTCAACACAAATTTTATTTACCTGTAGTGCCAAGCGGAGAACTAGGAGTCGATTAAAACAATCAGTTACTGTAATACACGTGGTCCTCGTAGTGATCTCACTGACGCGAGAGAGAAAAATCGAATGGAAAATTTTCTTAAAGGATATTATATGCACCGTTAACTGTTGAATTATTTAGTTTACTACTGCAGTTTAGGCCTTTGGTCCTTTTTCAACCGGTGCTGCAAAAGCTAAAAAAACACGACAATGAAACATATAGTGTACAGCGCATATAGAACTATACAGATATTTTATGTGGACAGTAGTACATTAGAAAATTTGCCTGCATCTCGTGGTCGTGCGGTAGCGTTCTCGCTTACCACGCCCGGGTTCCCGGGTTCGATTCCTGGCGGGGTCAGGGTTTTCTCTGCCTCGTGATGGCTGGGTGTTGTGTGATGTCCTTAGGTTAGTTAGGTTTAAGTAGTTCTAAATTCTAGGGGACTGATGACCATAGATGTTAAGTCCGATAGTGCTCAAAGCCATTTGAACCATTTGGAACCATTAGAAAATTTGTGAAAATAATACATGACTTACATTTTGCTTCAGCAGATATCAGAATTTAAAATGCTCAGACTTGTATACGTGTCATCGTCGTACAGTGGAGCGGCTTACCTGAACTCACAAAAATGTATCCCACTCATTTTGATGCCATTCGTTATGCGCTACACAGGGTGAACATTAATAAAAACGATTACCTGCAGGGACGTATTCCTGATTGGAAATAGAGGAAAACAGGTCCTATGAAAACATGTCCGCAAATGCATCGTTGCTAAGCTAGAAGGCACTGACGAACGAAAGTTCATCTGACCATGTTCATTGTGTGTTGCAACTAGGTGATTGACGAAGTGTACTGTTAGCAGAAGAATGGTACGGTATTCACATCTGGCACAAGCCGACATGGTATTTGTTTACGGCCAAGCAGATGAAAACTGTCGAGAGGCGGAATCCGGTCCTCCATATTTGGTGTACGCACAGTCGGACCCTCCTTGGAAGTTCGTCTGTCTGGATGAACTCATGATCACACAAAAGCCAAAAATGGCTTGAGATGTTTTTTGATGTCGTTTGTGTTTGTGAGGATACTTGTTTTGGCATTGCTGTGCCATTTCTCCACCGTTTCCATCTGCTTGGCCGTACACAAACACCATCTCTGCTTGTTACGACATGAATAAGGGACCATTCTGCTGCTTACAGCACGGTGCGTCAATCACACAGCGTGCGAGATATGAGGAGTATATGGCACGTGATTAACGTTCATCTTGTATATACACAAAATTCTCCTACTTGAACGAAACATTGAAACATTTACCTTTACAAGCTACGTGCTAATACCAGCAATCCAACGCAGCTGATTGAACTACAATATATAACACGATCACACCAGCGAACGGTATGAACCTGCGTTATAAACACCTGTATGAAGGATAGAACACTGAGGAACAAGTTTAACGTGGTACCTCTTTACTTGAAGGCAGGTGAGGGCCTCGTATTTATCCTGTTATCCCCGTATACATTAGCTAAGACTGGGTGTCGATGTGGAAGACGTAGGGAATTCAGTACCAGAATATGAGACTTGGAGGACTAGATTAAATAAGGCGGAAGGCATACATAACATTCCTTCCGAATTTCTAGAGTAATTGGGGGAAGTGCCAACCAAACGGCTATTCAGCTTGGTGTGCTGAATCTATGAGACTGGGGACATACCATCAGGCTTTCATCAAAGTATCATCCACACAATCCGTAGCAGCAGATAACTGCGTAAACTATCGCACCATCAGCTTAACAGCTCGTCCATCCAGGATGCCGGCAAGAGTAATACATACAAGAATTGAAAAGAAAATTGAGGACATTGTTGGGTGACGTTCAGTTTGACTTTAGGAAAGGTAACGACTTTAGGGAGCCAGGTCTCCTCCCTGATAATGGAAGCAAGACTTAAGAGAAATCAAGACGCGCTCATGGGATATTTCGACCAAGGAGAAATGTTCGACATGTAAGTTAATGCATAACGTTCGTAATTCTGAGAAAAATAGGAGGAAGCTATAGAGAAATACGGACAATTTACAGGATGTATAAGAACCAAAAGGGAACAGTAGGAACTAAAGATGAAGAAAGTGCTCGAATTTAAAGGGATGTAAGACAGGCATGCAGTCTTCAGTCCCTACTGCACAATGTACAATGCAACGAAAATAAAGAAAATGTTCAAGAGAGGGGTTAAAACCCCGGGTGAGAGCCTATCAACAAAAAGAATTGCCCATGACATTGCTATTCTCGGCGAAAGCGAAGAAGAAATATATGACATATTGAATGGAAAGACAATGGTGTAGTGAGCACAGACTATTGACTCAGACTAAAGCGGATACAGACGAAAGTGATGAGGAGTAGGAGAAATGAGACTAGCGGTAAACGTAACATCAAAATTGAAGGGGAGAAATACTGAGACTTTGGATGCAAAATGACATATGATGGACGAAGCAAAGATTACATGACATGCACATGCAAAGAGAGCATTCATGGCCAAAAGAGGGCTACCAGTATCAAACACTGGCCTTATTTGAGGAAGAAGCACAGCATTGTGTGGACATAAATCATGGATTGTGGGAAAACTGCGAAAAAGAGAATAGAAGCGGCTGACATGTGGCACTGTAGAAGGATACGGAAAATTAGGAACACGGAAGTTCTTCACAGAATTGTCGGAGAAAGGAACATATGAAAAACACTGACAAGAAGAAGGGTCAGTCTGATAGAACATGTGTTTACACATAACAGACACAATGGAATAAACTCCATGGTTTTAGAGGAAACTGTAGAAGGTAAATATTGTGAGGAAAGATAGAGGCTGGAATACATACTACAAATTATTGAAGACGTACGGTGCAAGTGCTATTCTGAGATGAAAAGGGAGCATCAGACAAGAATTCGTGGCGCTCCGCATCAAACCAAATAGAAGGCTGATGACTAAGAAAAATTAGGATCATACACAAAACAAACGTATCGCACAAAGGAAAAAAATCGTCTGGATATCATTCTGTTAATGAATGAAAATTTGCGCCAGAGCAGGATTCGAACTCGGATTTCCCGCTTATCACGAACCATCTCCTTAACAACATCCAGGACCGATCAAAACTTCCATATGTCATGGAGCCCATAACCTTTACGAACAGAAATTTCGTGATGTCTGCATGGAGAAAAACAGATATTTTACCATATTTTTGCCCGCTGAGACATGGATACATTATGTGTGGTTACAGGGTCCTTATTTGTACAGTGTATGTTCACACTGCAGTGTCCTTCCTGATATGCATTCATGGCTGACAAACATTGTAATGGTAAGATACGGACACTATAAACGCAGACATTGTAATTAGTAATTTCACTCCTGAATGAACTTTTAATTCTTATTGGAACGAAGCTGCAGAAAATTATGAAAATCGGAGAAAAAACAATAAACTTCAGTTATGTAAATTTGTAGAGGAACTGGATTATACTCCCATTTAAGGAAAGAATTCTGAACACCATTTGTAATGTAAAGAGATTCATTGGGAGAGTCCTTAGAAAATGTAGTCCACCAACAAAGGAGGAGGCTTACAAAACACTCGTTCGACCTATACTTGAGTATTGCTCATCAGTGTGGGATCCGTACCAGATCTGGTTGACAGAGGAGATAGAGAAGATCCACAGGGTTATTGTGAAGCGTGGTAGCGTTACGGAGACGTTTAGCAAACTCAAGTGGCAGACTCTGCAAGAGAGCCGCTCTGCATCGCGGTGTAGCTTTCTGTCCAGGTTTCGAGAAGGTGCGTTTCGGGATGAGTTATCGAATATATTGCTTCCCCCTACTTATACCCCCCGAGGAGATCACGAATGTAAAATTAGAGAGATTCGAGCACGCACGGAGGCTTTTCGGCAGTCGTTCTTCCTGCGAACTATACGCGACTGGAACAGGAAAGGGAGCTAATGACAGTGGCACGTAAAGTGCCCTCCGCCCCACACCGTTGGTTGGCTTTGCGAAGTATAAATGTAGATGTAGAATACTACGACATCGTTTTCCATGTACATGCTTAAAAGAGGACTAGTGATACAGAATATTAGAGTATTTCTGAAATTTTAGGCAAATAGTCGTTTACCAATTCAAAATAGCAGTATAACTCTAATTTCCAGGCGCATTCTATCGCGAATATACTGATTATAAACATCACAGGCAGCTTCTTTGTTCCGAAACAGACGAATTTTTAATTAACTTTTTTTGTTCTCTACTAAATTTGTTCAAATGAAATATATTACGACTACGTTGCAGAGGAATAATAAACCCGTGTTTTATCTCCGAGGTAATGAACTGTATTTCTGTTTTTTATATATTACTGTGTTTATAGCAACATAGTCGATTTGCTGTCTGTTTTGTAATTCAAGCCACTAATTCAACAGAAAGATTGGTCAGTTAAAGTTAATTGATACCCTCCCTTTATTCTTATGTTTCAGTACGAGTTCAAGGCTAAAGGCGTGAAGAAAAAGAAAGTGACGCTTGAGATATCGGTGGATGGAGTACGTGTGACACTTCGGAAAAAGAAAAAGGTACGTTCAATTATAAGTATTGTAATTAAACAGAAAATAATGAGAAGCGAAGTATACTCATTATGATACTTCAGTACCGGAATCATTGCGGTTGTTCGATTTATAAGAAATACAGCTCGTTTCTCTGGACTGAAATATTTTTTTCTGACATAAACTGAAGGTTTCTCTGTGCATAAGAATATGTGTTCAGCAAAAACGAGTTAGACTTTCGCGTGAATGTGAATGCGCTCTTCTGTGTACCTGTGTGTTTGTGCGGAGCGTAGAGGAGGGGGGGGGGGGGGATTTGTAACAAAAAGATTAAAAGGCTATTGGACATAGGTGTTTAACAGTAGAGTAAATTATTTAATGGTGAACCTGGCCTAAGAAAATGTAAGGAAGGAACAGGCATCTACAGGAAAAAAACTAACGATATCCTATTCGGGACGACAATTATTCTCAGACACATAAATGAACAACGGTAATTTTAGAAGTGTCAACTAGCATAACTTCTCAATCATAAAATACGAAAAACTTTTAAAAATGCTACGACTAGACTGGAACTAAAATTGTGGATAGCAAAGTAAAAGCTGAAATGCTTACCTCCGTTTTTAAATGTTCCTTTTCAAAGAAATCCAGGGCTATTAACCAGTTTAATTGTCATATTACTGAAAAGATGAGTGAAGTAGATATTACTGTCAGTGCCCCTGAGAAACAGCTGAAATCGTTAAAATTGAACAAAACGCCAATGCCCGATGGAATGCCTGTCAGATTCTATATACAGTTTTCAGCTGAATTAGGCCGATGTTAGCTATAATCAGCGTAGATCACTCGCAAAAAAACCATGCCCAGTAGCTGGGAGAAATCACAGGTATCACCAGTCTACACGAGGGGTAACAGAAGTGATCCACAGAACTACCGCCAATATTCTTGATATCCATTTGTTATAGAATCTTAGAACATACTCTGAGCTCACACTTAAAGCGGTTTCTCGAAGAGAATGGCATCCTCCGTGCCAGCTAGCACGAATTCCTAAAACATCACTCATGTGAAACACAACTCACCTTTTTCTCAAAATACACACCGAAAGCCATGGATCAAGGCAGTAAGGTGGATGCAGTATTTCTCCATTTCCGAAAAGGATTTGACTAGTTCCAAATCTTAAGCTTATTATGAAAAGTACTAGCTCATGGGGTTGTCGTTGTTGTTGTTGTGGTCTTCAGTCCGAAAACTGCTTTGATGCAGCTCTCCGTTCTACTCTGTTCCGTGCAAGCATCTTCATCTCCGAGTAACTACTGCAACCTACATGTCCTGTCAACCGGTCCGCATCCACGCACCTTGTCCGCAAGCCACCATATGGTGCGTGGCGGAGGGTAACCTGTACCAGTATTAGTCATTTTCTTTTCTGTTCTACCCGCAAATAGTGAGGGAGAAAAATGCTGTCTATATGCCTCTTTATGGCCCCTAAAGTCTTTAATCTTATATTTATGGTACTTACCCGAAATACACGTTGGCGGCAATAGGATGACCCACAAACGCCAGTTCTCCAAATTTTCTCAATAGTGCTTCTCGAAAGGAACGTCGCCTTCCCTCCAGTGATTTCCAGTGATTTCCATTTGAGTTTCTCAAGCATTTTCGTAATACTTGCGTCTTATTCGAAACTACTGGTAACAAATCTTCCTCTAATCCGACCTGGTGCAGATCCCAAACACTCGATCCCTTCTTTTAGTCAAGGTGTCCCACAAATTTCTTTTCTCCCCATTTCCTCATTAGTTACGCGTTTTATCTATGTAATTGTCAGCATTCTTGCGTAGCATCACATTCAAAAAGCCTCTATTCTCTTCTTATCTAAACTGGTTATCGTCCATGTTTCTCTTTCGTACATGGCTACATTCCAGACAAATACTTTCAGAAGACTTCCTAACACTTGAAGCTATATTCTCTGTTAAAAAATTTCTCTTTTTCACAAAAGCTTTTGATGCCATTGCCATTGAACATTTTACATCCTCTCTACTTCGACCATCAGCAGTTACTTTGCTGCCCAAAAATATCCAAACCCATTTACCACTTTAAGTGTATGTTTCCTAATCAAATTCCCTCAGCACCACGTAATTTAATTCTACTACATTTCATTGTTCTGGTTTTCCTTTTCTTTATGTTCATATTTTGACACTGTCCATTCCGTTCAAGCCCTTTTCTTGTCTCTGACGGAATTACAATGTCATCGACAAACCTAGAAGTTTTTATTTCTTCCCACTGAACTTTAATTCCTTCTCCAAGTACTTCTTTGGTTTGCTTTACTGCTTGATCAATGTGCAGATTGAATAACATCGAAGATATCCTACAACCTTGTCTCACTCCCTTCTCAGCCATTGCTTTGACTCTTATAACTCCCGTCAGGTTTCTGTACAAGTTGTAAATAGCTTTCGGTCCCAGCATTTTACCTCTGATTCCTTCGTTATTTCAAAGAGGGTATTCAAATCAACTTTGTTAAAAGCTTTCTGTAGTTGACAAACGATATAAACGTAGGTTTGCCCTTCCTTAACCTATCTTCTAAGAGAAATCTTAGGGCCAGTGACTGGATGGATTTCCCTTGCTAAGGAGGGAGCAGCAAGTTATTTTGAATGGAGTCTCATCGACAAATGTACATGTAATTCCGGATTCACCCGGCAGAAGTGTGTTAGGTTCCTTGCTATTCATGCTATATATATTAATGAGTTTGCGAAAAATGTTAAGAGCAGCCTAAGGCTTTGCGCAGGTGATGGAGTTATTTATTATTTTATGTACAAATATTCAATGGGACCTTAATAATATTTGGAAGTGGTGCAAAGTTTGGCAACTTGCTTTAAATTATCAGATCTCTAAAACTGTTCACTTCACAAGACGAAAGCTCTTAGTATCTTTTGACTCAAACAATTACGAGTCACAGTAAGAATCTTTAAATTCATATAAGTATCTGGGTGTAACAATCCCTAGGGACATGACGTGGAACGATCACATAGGCTCAGTTGTGAGTGGAGCAAAAGTCAGACTTCGGTTTATCGGTAGATTACTAGCGAAATGCAGTCAGTATACAGAGAGGATTTCTTAAAAGTCGATCTTTCTACACGTCCTACAATGTAGCTGAAATGTGTGGGACCTGTGCCAGATAGCACTCACGGGATATTGGACGTATACAGAGAAGGGCGCGAATGGTCACAGGTTTGTTTGAGTCGCGGCAGTGTCACAGAGATGTTGAAGGAATCGAACTGGCAGGGTCTTGAAGATATACTTAAACTGTCCCGATAAAGCCTGTGTAGAAAGATCAGATCAATTACGGCACACTCAGAGGCATTTAAACTTTCTTACCGCGCTCCATACGTGAATGGAGGTGGAAGAAGCCCTAATAACTAATACAATGGGACGTACCCTCTAACACGCACCTCACAGTGATTTGAGGAATGTGGACGTAGCTATAGATGATATAAATTTCTTTTGTAATCACTTGGTCCAGAGCTGCAGGGTAACGACATCGTATTTCTGAGGCGATACGAAATGGCTGAAAAACAAATGAAAACTTAACGTTACGTTTGTTGATTATTATCAGAACAAAGAAAAACAATGTTGTTCCACCTCAGTATGGCTGTGGTAAGTGATTCCTGCCTGTTGCGAATCAGACATGCAAAGAGCCATCTAAGCTGTCACTCCGAACTAACGTAACTCACTGAAAACCTCTGTCAGAAATGTCCACCTTCTGGTGAGACAGCTTCTTTTATTATGGTTGTTCATGATTATCATTGATACAGTATCAAAAGTTATCGGAAGTATGATTCAGTGGATTAAAACAGAATTAGGGAATCGGCATAAACTTCAGATTTTGTTTGTATGAAAATATAGTTTAAAATATATTGATTTAACCAGGCTGACACGCAAGAGAAAAATTTCTGCGAGATGGGTCGCACACTTTTTGACTGCTAAAGGGAAGCAGAAACACCTGGACTCTGTAACCTTGCTCTAACAACGATTCGGCTGTGAAGGTCAAGGATTCTTATGTTGAATTGTCGTTACTGATGAAACGTAGATCATAGACTTAGAACTCGAGCTAATAACACAGTCAAATGAGTGTAGAGTTTCAGTCTATTCACGCCCAAAAAAATTTCGGTGCTGAAGCAAATGATGACTACTGCATATGCTCACCAAGACTCATGACAGAAAAGTTCCACGTGGAACAAGTGTCACAGCAGGGTATTATTGTAACTTCATACAAAAGTTACGCAGAAAAATGCACAAAACCCGACCTCAGTTGCTCGAGGCTGGGCTATTTATTCTCCACGACAGTGCTCGCCTGCATATCGGCGATGTTGTAACCCAAAAACTGCGCCAATACTTACGGTAAGTTTGCTGCATGCTCCTTACAGCCCGGACATAAGTACACCAGACTTCGCATTGTTCCCAAAGTTAAAAAAGCCTCTGTATGGATGTCGGTATCCTTCTGATGATGCACTTTCTACTACCGTTACTCGAGACATTCGACAAATGAATAGATGCGCTATCCTGGACGGAATAATATATCCTCGGAAACGTTGAGATTCATTTACAGAGTAACAAGAAGATTGCAATGAAGGACTGTAATGAGATACTGAAAAAAATCGTGGAAGACAAAAAAATTAATGTACATTATTTATGAAATGTTACTCTTATGTACGTTGGTAATGGGATTGGAATCAGCCTTTGATTTTAAAAATAACAGAGAAGTCAGTAGAATTATATTACATATGTAATGGTGGATAGGATGCCCCTATTTTTGCTAATATATTTTTCTTTTGTTTTACAGAAAAAGCAGTGGATGGATGAAAATAACGCCTTTCTAATGCACCACCCTATATATAGGTAAGGAATTATTATGTTCTTTGCGAAATTTATTTCCTTATGTGTTCAATATTCTTTCGTATATGTTGCTTCTTATTAGTGTAACGTGCAATGATTGACAAAGCAATTACAAAACTATGAGCTACATGTAAAATTACGAACTCACTCCTGTTCCTTAGAAGTTTTGTCTTACTTCAGCCAACTATATCTAATTTTAAAGTATCTGCATTCTTCCGATCTGGAAAAGCCACGCGAACTGTGAGTCAAACTGTGTGTACTACAGGTACTTAGAAACATAATGAAAATGACACATCGATTACTCTCCTGAGTCGTGCATGGAGAATCTGCTAGAAACGCGATGTTCACGTGACAATGTTTTATTTTTGCAATTCAAGATAATGTTTTATCCGCAAGGACATAATTCCTGCCGGCCGCGGTGGTCTCGCGGTTCTAGGCGTGCAGTCCGGAACCGTGTGACTGCTACGGTCGCAGGTTCGAATCCTGCCTCGGGCATGGATGTGTGTGATGTCCTTAGGTTAGTTAGGTTTAAGTAGTTCTAAGTTCTAGGGGACTAATGACCACAGCAGTTGAGTCCCATAGTGCTCAGAGCCATTTGAAGATAATTTCTAGCTTTCTATATTCGGTCGTTGCCTGTCAAATAAGAAAACTTCTAACATCAGCCAATTACTTCTGGTTTTTTTATTGTCATGATTGATATTTTGGAAGATTTTGCCTCGTATTTGAGTGATTTAATGAGAAAAAGCAAAGTAAAACTGAATTTTAAAGTGCAGTCGACGTCGAAATGAAAGAAAAGAAACATTCGGGTGCTAAGTCAGACGATAACGAGTTCATTAAGCCTAATACATACACGTTGACGTGATCTGCTTCTAGGCAGAAAGTATTACACAAAGCAAAGTTAAATATAAGTTAATTAGGTACTTTTATATGAGAAAAAATAAACATAAAGAAGCGCCAGGAATTTAAACAAAAAACTACGTCCAGAACTGTAGACAATAACGTCAATTATTGTACCATTGTTCCCGTCAGAAGAAGTAAATCTTTGTTGGTTGGAAGGACGGATTTAATCAACAAAATATCTGAAAAAATTAATAATAGTAAATAATAATGAAATCCGTCTCGAAGTCAGAGCGTCATCATGAAGACATTAGTAGTTATGTAATAACCTTAACTGAGATATCAACACGCCACAAACCCGTATCAGTAGAGATTTTCTTAGTTGGAATTGCGATATTGTGATCAAAAGATGTACATAATTACCGACGAACATATAAAGACGTAACATTCTGAATGTGCTGTGGACCAAAAGTAATGTTTTGATTTACGTATAAGAAAAAAAGCAGTTTGTATGAAACACGAAATTAGCACGCATGTTTTTACCGTATTAAACGTTTATTATTATCCAGTAAGTATAAACCTGCAAGGTGAGAGAAAACTGCGCTGAATTTTCCAGAAAATGAAATTTAAAAATTTGAGAGCAGAAGATGTCGTACACCTTATCTTGTTGAGAATAAATAGGCTAAGTTCGACAGAGATATCATGCTGTAATGGTTGACAAAACATACCTAATCAAAATCATCACCTTTCACTATGTCCATCTTTTCAGAGACGAGTGCGGGACTCGGCTGTTCGATACCGGATGTCAAATTAAACACATTTCAGCCGTCTGGTTCTGAATTCATTGTCAGTCTTGTCATTTAATATGGACCACAGTTGTAATATGGGCTTCTTCGTAATTTTGGGGGTTTCTAAAACGTCTTGTTCGCATATGTAATACCATTCACTTTATTTTCGTGTTGTCAGTTTTGCGGCCTGTTTTCTGAAGACGGTGAGTCTTGGTGATTTATAATTTTTTTATGGATTCTCCTCTCACTTCTTGGTAAAGCAGTTTCATATTTAAGGTTGAAAAACAAAACAAAGAAAAGGAAACTATCCATTTCCCACCTAGTAAGATTTATTGCGAACCGACTTCGAGGCTCAGTTTAGTCCCTATGATCATAATCATCTGCACAAACTTGTACCACATTATAATTGTAAGATAATGATGGAACGGAAGAAATAAATTAAAGTTTGTGCCACGGCCGTAACTCAAACGCGTGTCTTCTTGCTTTGTAGGCAGAAATGCTGACCATTACATCACCGTAGTACTGTGCTGGAACAGTACTGCACGAACTACCCAAGTCGGATGCCCTCCCCAGCACGAACTTCAGTTGATATCTTCAGCTTATTTTCCCCCTATGTTGTCACTATCGCTAGGGCTCTCCGGCACTGGGGTAGCACCCCAGCGTTGGACGTAATAGAGAAATTCTTTACCATAGGTGATCTTACAATTAATCTTTATTTCATTTCCTCAGCTTCCATCATTATTGTAGAGAAAGATGAGACTAAATGTCTCAGGGAAAATTTAATTATAAGATCCATACGTTCATTACAATTGTCATTACATTTATATCTTTGTTTCTCCAAACAACCTTTAATATTACATTCATACAATTTGCGTATTTTAATATTGTGTTTTTGGTATCGTATGCACTGTGCTTGATACTGTCCACCTTGTTAATTGAAATTTAACATTCTAATTGAACATGTGCATGACACCAGTGATGAGAGCTTGTTTCACATTTTCCCTTAATGTCATGATCAACGATTGTGTGTATGTTGTTAGCATTTTTGTTCCTAACTTTTGGCTGCCTAGACACGTTTCTTATGAACACTAGGTAGTTACAATACCCTTTCTTCAATGGGTGATAATTTTGCTAGGTTCGCAGGAGAGCTTCTGTGAAGTCTGGAAGCTAGGTGACGAAGTACTGGCGGAATTGAAGATGTGAGGACGGGTTGTGAATCGTGCTTGGATATCTCAGATGGTAAAGTACTTGCCCGCGAAAGGCAAAAGTCCTGAGTTCCAGTCTCGATCCGGCACACAGTTTTAATCTGCCAGGAAGTTTCATCCCTTGGAATGCTTTTCGTGAATATCAGCATAAGAGGTCGAATCACCAGACTGACATAAATTTTTAGTCTGAGAGCGTGGATAACCACGAGATTGATGCTGCTGCTGTCATACGAAATCGCACCCCAGACCATAACTCCAGGTGTAGGTCCAATGTGTCTAGCATGCAAGCAGGTTGGTCGCAGGCCCTTCTAACCAACATTCGGCCTTCACTGCCACCGAGATAGAACCAGCTTTCATCAAAAAACACAACAGAGGTGCACCTTGCCCTCCAGTGAGCTCTCGCTTGACACCAATGAAGTCGCAAATGGCGGTGGTTTAGGGTAGTGGAATGCCGCTACACGGCGTCTAGTTGGGAGCTGTCCTTAATGTGACCGATTTGAAACAGTTCGTTGTGTCACATGGTGCCAACCGTTCTTCAAATAGCTGCTGCAGATGCAGTACGATGGCCCAGAAAGATACTTCTCTCACGGTAGTGCCATGTGGCGTCCGCAGCTCGGCTTTCTTGCGACCATACATTCCCGTGACCATCGCTGCCTGTAATCACGTACAGTGGCTACATTCCTGCCATTTTCTGAAAAGTCGCAGAAGGAACATCCAACTTTTCATAGCCCTATCACACAACATCGTTCAAACTCAGTGAGGTATTGAGGTATTGGTAAAGGAGTCTTTGTCGCCTTAGAGGCATTCTTTACCAACATCAACTCACCTCGTCCAGCGTCAAACGCAACTACCGCTCACGACCGTTACAGCGTATCTGTAAGACAAACTTGATTTGCTTACTAGCGCCACTCTTATGCGACTGGCGCGAAATTTGAATAGACGTCATCTTTCAGTTGCTGGAACACACCTGTCAAATTTCGTTTATGTCGTACAACTATTTTTTGCTGTTGCAATCATTTTTTTCCAGTGGTGTATTTCCTGGCGAAATAAACATTAGTAGAACAGAACCACAATCTTTTTCTGATTTCCCGGCTTGTTGGGCCGAGCGGTTCTAGGCGCTTCAGTCTGGAAGTGCGTGACCGCTACGGTCGCAGGTTCGAATCCTGCCTCGGACATGGATGTGTGTGATCTCCTTAGATCAGTTAGGTTTAGGTAGTTCTAAGTTCTAGGGGACTGATGACGTCAAATGTTAAGTGTCATAGTGCTCAGAGCCATTTTTTTCTGATTTCAATCTCAAAATAGTTATTGTTTTGCTCGAAACGGAAAGTTACAGTATTCTTTGTATCTTCCCAATTTATCTGTTTCGAAAACTAATGCGTTTACATGAGCTATTTCTGAGTGATCCCCAACCGTGGTGTTAATGAGCACTGTCGACGGTTGTATTCTGTATTTGCAAGATTTGAAAATTAGTTTACTTCTATAAAAAAAAACTGCGAAATACACAAAATTTAAGTGAGGTTACTACTGATATTAGCTGCAGTCTCGTACTTACAGCGTCGTTACCTGTTGTGTACATGGTTCCGCGTAGTCAGCGCGTACACAACTTTCCCACTATAGCGCTCCCCTCTAAGCACAACAGCGCAGGCGCAGCGCTCGTCTGTCTCCACACTACGAGATGGCGCTGCCATAGAGACGGGACAAATTCTGCTTCCGCCGATCCGCGTATTAATATGTAACGCAGCCAATGAGATTGCTGCTAACGTAGAACTTTTTCTCCTCGCGGATCACACTTGCGCAGTGATACATGAACGTGCAAGGTATTATAACGAGTGTACAGACCTCCAATTAGTCAGTCTGCATTTGTCTGTACCAATCTGCATTAGTCTGTACCAGTCTGTACGAGTTATACATTTTTCTGTACCAGTCTATAGTCAAGTTTCAGTCTACGCCTAATAAGATTACCATTCCTGTACATAGCCATGAAGATAAATGTACAGACAGTTTTGTCAAGTATCAGAAATATATGTGAGAATAAGATTAATGAACCAATACCAAAGGAACTTCAGATTGTCAATTGTAAATAGCATCCAGAACCAAGTTAAGTAATTTTTATGCTTGTTATTATTTTAATAAATGTGTGTGAAAATTAATCAAGCTCTGATTAATAAAATTCTTTTCCGGGCTGTTATGCCGTGGTCTGATGGATTTCGCATTGTAACCCGACGTTTCGTCCCCATCTGCGGAGGACATCTTCAAGGGGGTTCGTGGCTTCTGTTAACTTCCGAAACACACACTGTCTCACTACTGACTGCAGCAAATTTTTGTTGTTTTCGCGTGCTCCCGCGCATAGGCGTGTCGTCACATGTTTTGAATACGCGAGCACAATTGGCCGTTGTCGGTTGCCGCCGTCCGCTGTTGTTATCATCCCATGGCGGAAGACTGGTACACATCTTCATCAGCACCGGCATCCAGATGTCATTCAATTTCACGCCCTCCTCCTTCCTATTAAAATTCCTGGGGTGTTTCATAAACTCTATAGCCTCTCTGTAAAGCCTTTCATGATATCCGCTTGTGGCTGCCAGTACTTGAGTTCTATCAAAATAAATGTGGTGGTCTCCTGACTGCAAAGCGTGTTCCGCAACAGCTGATCTATCAATCTCTCCCCTTCTACAATTGCCCTTGTGCTCTTCTAGTCGTTTTTTGACCGTTCTTTTTGTGGGGAGGTATATGTGGGTACCACCGTTGTTTTTGTGAATACGCGAGCACAATTGGCCGTTGTCGGTTGCCGCCGTCCGCTGTTGTTATCATCCCATGGCGGAAGACTGGTACACATCTTCATCAGCACCGGCATCCAGATGTCATTCAATTTCACGCCCTCCTCCTTCCTATTAAAATTCCTGGGGTGTTTCATAAACTCTATAGCCTCTCTGTAAAGCCTTTCATGATATCCGCTTGTGGCTGCCAGTACTTGAGTTCTATCAAAATAAATGTGGTGGTCTCCTGACTGCAAAGCGTGTTCCGCAACAGCTGATCTATCAATCTCTCCCCTTCTACAATTGCCCTTGTGCTCTTCTAGTCGTTTTTTGACCGTTCTTTTTGTGGGGAGGTATATGTGGGTACCACCGTTGTTTTTGTGTTTGGATGAATTCCCTGACTGCATCTAGGTCTTATACATTTATTGGTCCTAATTCCCTGGACAATGATGAAGTAAAAATTGCAGTCCATAGATTCAGTAGACATCATGAAACTAGAAAGTATGAAAAACCATGCGTTGTAGACTATGTAAATATAGATCGGGTAGACCGTTCATCGGGTGCAAGTCTTTCTATTTGACACCACTTTGGCGACTTGCGCGTCGATGAGGATGAAATGATGATTAAGACACAACACCAAGTCCCTGAGCGGATAAAATCTCCGACCCAGTTCGGGATCGAACCCGGGCCCTTAGGATAGACATTCTATATCGCTGACCACTTTTTTTTCTTTTTATTTTGTCATCTCATTTTGTTCGTTTTCGTTCGTTGTATCTGTTAGGTGTGGACGTCGGAAGACACCCAATTCAGTTCGTGGTTGATCCATTAACTCAGTTTTTTTTTTAATTACAAAGGGCAGGTCGCCCTCTGACTGAGCACGATTAGTTACCGTGCCAGCTAGCGGAAGTGGACATTGTATAGTATTAAAGCCTTAAAGCATAACTATTCACAATGGCAATGTACACTGAAGCACCAAAGAAACTGGTATAGGAATGCGTATTCAAATTCTGAGATATGAAAACGGCAGAATAAGGCGCTGCGGTCGGCAATGCCTATATAAGACAGCAAGTGTAGACAAAAATGCTACCCTTCCGCAAATTGCCGCAGATTTCAATGCCGGGCCAGCATACGAACCATTCAACGAAACGTCATCGATATGGGCTTTCGGAGCCAATGGTATACTCGGATACCCTTGGTGACTGCACGGCACTAAGTTTCACGCCCCGCCTGGGTCCGTCAACACCGACATGGGAGTGTTGATAACTGGAAACATGTTACCTGGTCGGACGAGTCTTTTCAAATTGTATCGAGCGGATAGACATGCATGGGTTTGGAGACAGCCCCATGAATCCACAGACCCTGCATGTCAGTATAGGACTGTTTAAGCTGTTGTAGGCTTTGTAATGGTGTGGGGCGCGTGCAGCTGCAATAATATGGGACCCCTGATAGGTCTAGATACGACTCTAACAGGTGACACGTACGTAATCATGCTGTCTGATCGCCTGCATCCATTTATGGTAATTCGCATCCCGACGGACGTGGACAATTCGAGCAGGACAATGGGACACCGTACACGTCCAGAACTGCTGCAGAGTGGCTCCAGGAACACCCTTCTGAGTTTAAACACTTCCTCTGGCTACCAAACTCCGTGAACATTATTGAGCATACCTGGGATGTCTTGCAACGTGCTCCTGAGAAGGGATCTCCAACCCCTCGTTCTCTTACGGGTTTATGGACAGCCCAGAAGGATTCACGTTGCCAGTTCCCTCCAGTACTCGTACTTAAGACAGTAGTCGAGTCCATGGCACATCGTGTTGCGGCACTTCTGCGTGCTCGCGGGGATTTTACACGATATTAGGCAAGTGAACCTTTTTCTTTGGCTCTTCAGCGTGGCAAATCATGAAAATATTTTATAGTGAGCCTGGTGAGACTAAAAACAATCTGGACGTGAAACGCGACATGTACTAAATTGTTCTTTCCTTGGACAGAGTTTGACCTCGTAAAAATTGCTATAGGGAGGTGCAAGCCACGCTCTGCTATGGAAGACATCGCGTACATAGCTGTGAACCAAGTTGAAATAGAACACTGCAACATAAATAGGAGTATGCGAAGCACAACAACAAGAAATTGGAGCATATATTATTTTTTTAATGTAGCAGGAACAAAGGTGCTTTTTTTAAAGTAATACTATATGGTAATACAAGTAGTTTAAGAGCAAGAGGTCTCAGCAGAGTGACAGCGTAGAGTGCAAATTATCTCTGCAGTATGACCGAGCGAGGTGGCGCATTGGCTAGCACATTAGACTCGCATTCGGGAAGACGACGGTTCAATCCTGCGTCCGGCCATCCTGATTTAGGTTTTCGTGATTTCCCTATCGCTCCAGGCAAATGCCGGGATGGTTCCTTTGAGAAGGCACGCCCGACTTCCTTCCCCGTCCTTCCCTAATCCGATGGGACCGATGACCTCGCTGTCTGGTCTTCTTCCCCAACGCAACACAACCCATCTGCAGTAGGTAACTGTAGGAGTGCTGCTGAAGGTAACAACATAGGAGTGCCGTCATTTATGAGAAAAGAGTCTCAACAAATTAAAAACGTAAAAGTACAATCATTTAAGAGAAAAAGTCACGGCAGAACTTTACATTGGTAAACACGTGGGCTAATAGTAATATTTTAAAGCATAGAATAATATTATGGAAGACAAGGGGTTGGTGCAAAATATAACAGGATGATAAAGCTTTTCTACATGTATGTGAAGTAATTTTTGCTATGTTACAGATGACAGCAAAGTCAGTATAACCCGGCTGTTTGCAAGTATGTAACTATTTAAGCTACCTTGTCAGTATAAAAATTTTACGAACTAGAACGCTGCTTCTAATTTCTCAAAATGATAAAATCCAAATCTAGTGGTTGTTGTTGTTGTGGTCTTCAGTCCTGAGACTGGTTTGATGCAGCTCTCCATGCTACTCTGTCTTGTGCAACCTTCTTCATCTCCCAGTACCTACTGCAACCTACATCCTTCTGAATCTGCTTAGCGTATTCATCTCTTGGTCTCCCTCTACGACTTTTACCCTCCACGCTGCCCTCTAATACTAAATTGGTGATCCCTTGATGCCTCACAACATGTCCTACCAACCGATCCCTTCTTGTGGTCAAGTTGTGCCACAAACTTCTCTTCTCTCCAATCCTATTCAATACTTCCTCATTAGGCATGTGATCTATCCATCTGATCTTCAGCATTCTTCTGTAGCACCACATTTCGAAAGCTTCTATTCTCTTCTTGTCCAAACCAGTTATCGTCCATGTTTCATTCCATACATGGCTACACTCCATACAAATACTTTCAGAAATGACCTCCTGACACTTAAATCTATACTCGATGTTAACAAATTTCTCTTCTTCAGAAACGCTTTCCTTGCCACTGCCAGTCTACATTTTACATCCTCTCTACTTCGACCATCATCAGTTATTTTGCTCCCCAAATAGCAAAACTCCTTTACTACTTTAATTGTCTCATTTCCTAATCTAATTCACTCAGCATCACCCGACTTTATTCGACTACATTCCATTATCCTCGTTTAGCTTTTGTTGATGTTCATCTTATATCCTCCTTTCAAGACGCTATCCATTCCGTTCAACTGCTCTTCCAAGTCCTTTGCTGTCTCTGACAGAATTACAATGTTATCGGCGAACCTCAACATTTTTATTTCTTCTCCATGGATTTTAATACCTACTCCGAATTTTTCTTTTGTTTCCTTGACTGCTTGCTCAATATACAGATTGAATAACATCGGGGAGAGACTGCAAACATGTCTCACTCCCTTCCCAACCACTGCTTCCCTTTCATGTCCATCGAGCCTTATAACTGCCATCTGGTTTCTGTACAAATTGTAAATAGCCTTTCGCTCCCTGTATTTTACCCCTGCTACCTTCAGAATTTGAAAAGAGTATTCCAATCAACATTGTCAAAAGCTTTCTCTAAGTCTACAAATGCTAGAAACGTAGGTTTGCCTTTCCTTAATCTAGCTTCTAAGATAAGTCGTAGGGTCAGTATTGCCTCTCGTGTTCCAATATTCCTACTGAATCCAAACTGATCTTCCCCGAGGACGGCTTCTACTAGTTTTTCCATTCGTCTGTAAAGAATTCGCGTTAGTATTTTGCAGCTGTGACTTATTAAACTGATAGTTCGGTAATTTTCACATCTGTCAACACCTGCTTTCTTTGGTATTGGAATTATTGTATTCTTCTTGAAGTCTGAGGGTATTTCGCCTGTCTCATACATCTTGCTCACCCGATGGTAGAGTTTTGTCAGGCCTTGCTCTCCCAAGGCCGTCAGTAGTTCCAATGGAATGTTGTCTACTCCGGGGGCCTTGTTTCGACTGAGGTCTTTCAGTGCTCTGTCAAACTCTTCACGCAGTATCGTATCTCCCATTTCATCTTCATCTACATCCTCTACCATTTCCATAATATTGTCCTCAAGTACATCGCCCTTGTATAGACCCTCTATATACTCCTTCCACCTTTCTGCTTTCCCTTCTTTGCTTAGAACTGAGTTTCCATCTGAGCTCTTGATATTCATACAAGTGTTTCTCTTATCTCCAAAGGTCTCTTTAATTTTCCTGTAGGCAGTATCTATCTTACCCCTAGTGAGATAAGCCTCTACGTCCTTACATTTGTCCTCTAGCCATCCCTGCTTAGCCATTTTGCACTTCCTGTCGATCTCATTTTTGAGACGTCTGTATTCCTTTTTGCCTGCTTCATTTACTGCATTTTTATATTTTCTCCTTTCATCAATTAAATTCAATATTTCTTCTGTTACCCAAGGATTTGTACTGGCCTTCATCTTTTTACCTACTTGATCCTCTGCTGCCTTCACTACTTCATCCCTCAAAGCTACCCATTCTTCTTTTACCGTATTTCTTTCCCCCATTCCTGTCAATTGCTCTCTTATGCTCTCCCTGAAACTCTGCACAACCTCTGGTTCTTTTAGTTTATCCAGGTCCCATCTCCTTAAATTCCCACCTTTCTGCAGTTTCTTTAGTTTTAATCTACAGGTCATAACCAATAGATTGTGGTCAGAGTCCACATCTGCCACTGGAAATGTCTTACAATTTAAAACCTGGTTCCTAAATCTCTGTCTAGTGGTATGAAAAAGAAACAAAAAAATCTTTTGCCTATTTCAGCTGTGCGTTTTTCCCGTTAGACCATATTTTTCAAGGAGCTAATTTTCGAAACCCTACTTACATCCCCGTATTACCACATGTATAAGTAAATATTTAACAAAGAATAACATGTTTACTGAATTACGCCCAGACACCCTAACGCGGCGATGTCTATTTAACCTGATATTTACTGCACTGTTGCAGTCGGCAGTGTGTCGTCCATCTCCACAGAACATCCAACATGGTCCGGACGGCAAATAGAGAACTGAGCGGCTGAAATCCAATTCTGCGGCTCGCGGTCCTCTTCGTAATCTCATTTTCTTCTCGTTTTACAAATTACGTGATAGAACTTGCGATGTCGCGGGACTCGGACGCTGGAGGCAGCAGCCGGGAGTGGAAGTAAGTGGCGTCTGCGGAAACTATCCTGTAGCGACAGAGGCAACTGAGGACTTGGACGGTGGCGTAACCTGGTTTCATATCGTCCGTATCGAGAGGTTCAGGCAGTACCGTGCTGACCACGAGACGTTCAAAATAAGATCAATCTCATCCGTCTCATAACTTGTTATTTATTTGACCTTCGGCGTCTAAGGTCCATTTAGCCAGCCAAAAGGCAAACAACTCGGATGCAGTACAAAACAAAGTGGCGAGATAATACGAGAACATGCAGATAAAAGATCAACAAAGGTCTTCAAGCCTACTGTTGATTGACACGGTTTGTAAATGTTCATGAACATTACACTGAGATGACAAAAGTTATAAGGTAGCAATGTGCACATACAGACGGTGGTAGTACCACTTATACAAACTATAAAAGGGCAGAGCATTGGTGGAGCCTTCATTTGTATTCAGGTGATTTAAGTGAAAAGCTTTCCAAAGTGACAATGGCCGCCGGACGGAGTTAACAAACTCTGAACGCGGAATGGAGTTAGACCCACGGGACATTACATTTCTGAAATCACTGGGCGGGGGGTTTGATATTCCGAGATCTACCGTGTCAAGAGTGTGCCGAGATTACCACGGTCAACGCAGTGGCCGACGGCTTTCACTTAACACCCGAGAGCAGCGGTGTTTGCACAGGGATGTCAATGCTGACAGACAAGGAACACTGCATGAAACGACCGTAGAAATCAGTGTGAAACGTACGTTGAACATGTTCGTTAAGACAGTGTGGCGGGATCTGGCGTTAGTGGGTTGCGGCAGCAAGACGACCAAGGTGAGTGCCTTTGCTAACAGCACGACACCGCGTGCAGTGCGTCTCCTGGGCTCGTGGCTGTATCGGTTGGACCTTAGACCACTGGAGAACCGTAGACTCGACACACGAGCCCAGATTTCAGTTGTTAAGAGCTAATGGTAGCGTTCTAGTGAGGCGCACACTCCACGAAGCCATGGACCCAAGTTGTGAACAAGGCTATGTCCAAAGTTAAAGTCTCACGGCTAAACAGGAATTTGCAGCAAATTGGCGATTTGTAACACTATGAAATATTGGTACAGACAAAATTCTTCCGTTTTTACTTTCCAGTACTAATGATTTGATCTTTATTCACCCTTGAGTAAATTAAAATACTGATTCAGATAACTATTCTCCGTGTCATAGGTCCTAGTACTACAGTCTCGTATTGAACTAGTTTAAAATAACCACTATGATCTCTATAAGCCGCAGGTAATGACTCAGACTGTTATCTATAAATCTTGTTTGTAGGAGAAATTTGCTCAAACAGAGTATACATTTAACGGATTGATACGCTACCGAATCTGTCTAGCACATTTAAGTATATGACCATACTATCATTTAAATTAGTCCTACGATATTAACTTTTTACAACATAGTGTCTCGATGGTAAGCAACTAAAGCTCCTCTTACCAGTACACCGGTGTCCATCCAAAATGCAACACCAAAAACGACCGGAGATATCATAGCCTAATTGATTTGGAAGATAACAGGTTGTACGAAGATCACATGATTGAAAATGTAGTGAAGTGAAGTGAGGAAGATGGTGGAACCATTACTGAGTGTTGCCGCCGTAGCGTATAACTGCTGCTAAACGCTTCGGCATTGAATCAAAGAGGCTCTGGACATGCTGTTGGAGTACAGCAGTCCGTGCTACTTCCATATATTTCCAAAACTGACCTGCTGTAGAAGTGGGTGCCAGTCGTTCCACAATCATCGACCATTTTCGAGAGGCGAGAGATCGGGAGAACGGGGAGGGGGGGGGGGGGGGGGGGACAAGGCAGCTATGGAATCCGACGGGCGGCGAAGAAATCTTGAACATTGCGTGAAACATGTCGTTGTGCATTATCCTGAAGGAGTATGTCTCACGGTAAGCTCCGAAGGTATCGGAGAACAGGCTCCAACAGAGATGTAACGGCGTCTGGTTAGTGTACCGCAAATGTGTACTAGAGGCGGTACGGGAATGAACTCCAATACCACCCCGAACCACAATACCGAGTGCAGGACCAGTACGATGATGCATAAGGCAACAGCTAAACAGTCTCTCGATACAGTGTCTCCAGACTCTAGTCTTACCCTCGTCGTAGTGCAGGTAGAATCGGTAAAATTTATCGCGAAAAACAATGTCATTCCATTCGGTGCCCATGTCCGTCGTTCCGTTACCGGCGCAAACGCCTGTGGCGTTGACTGTGTGGTAAACGCAGCAATGGACGCCTTTCCACTACGCTACAAACGCGGTCGAATGGTACGCACGAACACTGCTTGTTGCGCAACAGACCGAATTTGTTGTTATATGGTTCTTGATGTTGCAGATCGATCCATCACTGCCATGTGCAACGAGGTAGGTGCAATAGGTCCCGCCAGTCCGTCTGCATGGAGCCATTACAGATCCGCATCACAGCTGCTTGCTTTCGTCAGACACGATTACCGATTTCCCTGAAGGATAATCCGCAACCCCAATAGGCATCTATCCTACCTAGGTCGAACGCCGAAACGTGCTCGAAAGATGCTCGCCGTCTTCTACGAGGCATACTGAAGCTGCTTACGCAAAACAACGGCACGAGAGAACAATTGCTGTACATCGACACAGCCATCTGTTCCCCCTTTATACAGCGCTTGCAGGTCGTGGTACTGGCGCCCGTGACATTCGCCTGTGTTGAAATTCTAATCACGTGCACAGCTCGTCGCCGCAAATGCGTGCTGCAAATTTCACCTAATTTGGATGCTTCCTTCAGGGTGTTGTATTTTGTTTGGCCAGCAGTATATAATCTCCGTGGTACTTTTGCTCTTTTTACGAATTTCTGTTTTCTTTGTGTAGCAGCAAAAAATTCGGCTCTTGCTGTAACTACTAAATAAAGGCGTGGAAACAAGGGAAATAAGAGTGGTATTAAAGTTACGATTGTAATCAGTCTACTGTCTGAAAGTGACCGGGCAACCAGCGGTAGTACCCTGTTTAAGTGAAATTATGGCTTGTTTACAAACGAATTCATGACCCACTAAACAGTTTTGTAACTCAGTCCGATTTGACGATGAATAAGAAATTAACACAGCAGCTCACGGTTACTTAAATCACACAATGGATGAAACGTAGTCAAAGCTTTGTGACGTTATGAGCCGTAGGCTATGTTCATACGTTGACCATGCTGTGGAAGGTTTAATTGAGTGATACGTGGCTAGGTGCAGCGTAGTGGCCAGGCCAGACCGATAAGTAAGAACGATCACGTGCAGCGAGTGAGACCAGCAACCCTATTCTGTGTCGTGTGGTCACTTCGCCTATCGGTTCGGTAGGTGACTGCACTTAACTACCGAGTTACCAAGCATTCGTGCAATTCCACAAACGGTTCGGTAGTGAGTCAGTATGGCTACCGAGGTACCGAGGTGGGCCCATGGTGTGCTGCCGTCTCTCCTCATGTCAGCCTAAGATAAGTGACCACAGCCGTGGGAATGCTTATCCGATGACTGCGCATCCGGCACTGCCCACCGCACCCTGCACAGCGCCCGACACGCGAAGCAGCCAGCCGACAAACTACCAGACAGGTAGTCCCATTATTGTTTCGTAAGCTGTGTACTGGATTGTAAGGCGTACCCAGGAGCAGATATAGACTCAGGTCACAATATAGTAGTGATGAAGAGTAGGCTGAAGTTCAAAACGTTAGTCAGGAAGAATCAATACGCAAAGAAGTGCGATACGGAAGTTCTAAGGAATGACGAGATACGTTTGAAGTTCTCTAACTCTATAGATACAGCAATAAGGAATAGCGCAGTAGGCAGTACAGTTGAAGAGGAATGGACATCTCTAAAAAGGGCCATCACAGAAGTTGGGAAGGAAAACATAGGTACAAACAAGGTAGCTGCGAAGAAACCATGGATAACAGAAGAAATGCCTCAGTTGATTGATGAAAGGAGGAAGTACAAACATGTTCCGGCAAAATTAGGAATACAGATATACACGTCGCTGAGGAATGAAATAAATAAGAAGTGCAGGGGAGCTAAGACGAAATGGCTGCAGGAAAAATGTGAAGACATCGAGAAAGATATGATTGTCGGAAGGACAGACTCAACATACAGGAAAGTCAAAACAACCATTGGTGACATTAAATGCAACGGTGGTAACCTTAAGAGTGCAACGGGAATTCCACTGTTAAATGCAGAGGAGAGAGCAGATAGGTGGAAAGAATAGATTAAAAGCCGCTATGAGGGTGAAGATTTGTCTGATGTGATAGAAGAAGAAACAGGAGTCGATTTAGAAGAGATAGGGGATCCAGTATTAGAATCGGAATTTAAAAGAGCTTTGGAGGACTTACGGTCAAATAAGGCAGAAGGGATAGATAACATTCCATCAGAATTTCTAAAATCATTAGGGGAAGTGGCAACAAAACGACTATTCACGTTGGTGTGTAGAATATATGAGTCTGGAGACATACCATCTGACTTTCGGAAAAGCATCATCCACACAATTCCGAAGACGGCAAGAGTTGACAAGTGCGAGAATTGTCGCACAATCAGCTTGACAGCTCATACATCGAAGCTGCTTACAAGAATAATATACAGAAGAATGGAAAAGAAAATTGAGAATGCGCTAGGTGACGATTAGTTTGGCTTTAGGAAAAGTAAAGGCACGAGAGAGGCAATTCTGACGTTACGGCTAATAATGGAAGCAAGGCTAAAGAAAAATCAAGACACGTTCATAGAATTTGTCGACCTAGAAAAAGCGTTCGACAATATAAAATGGTGCAAGCTGTTCGAGATACTGAAAAAAGTAGGGGTAAGCAATAGGGAGAGACGGGTCATATACAATATGTACAACAACCAAGAGGGAATAATACGAGTGGACGATCAAGAACGAAGTGCTCGTATTAAGAAGGTTGTAAGACAAGGCTGTAGCCTTTCGCTCCTACTCTTCAATCTGTACATCGAGGAAGCAATTATGGAAATAAAAGAAAGGTTCAGGAGTGGAATTAAAATACAAGGTGAAAGGATATCAATGATACGATTCGCTGATGACATTGCTATCCTGAGTGAAAGTGAAGAAGAATTAAATGATCTGCTGAACGGAATGAACAGTCTAATGAGTACACAGCATGGTTTGAGAGTAAATCGGAGAAAGACGAAGGTAATGAGAAGCAGTAGAAATGAGAACAGTGAGAAATTTACATCAGGATTGATGGTCACGAAGTCAATGAAGTTAAGGAATTCTGCTACCTAGGCAGTAAAATAACCAATGACGGACGGAGCAAGGAAGACATCAAAAGCAGACTCGCTATGGCTATGGCAAAAAAGGCATTTCTGGCCAAGAGAAGTCTACTAATATCAAATACCGGCCTTAATTTGGAAGAAATTTCTGAGGACGTACGTCTGGTGCACAGCATTATAAGGTAGTGAAACATGGACTGTGGGAAAACCGGAACAGAAGAGAATCGAAGCATTTGAGATGTGGTGCTATAGACGAATGTTGAAAATTAGGTGACTGGTAAGGTAAGGAATGAGGATGTTCTACGCAGAATCGGAGAGGAAAGGAATATGTGGAAAACACTGATAAGGAGAAGGGACAGGATGATAGGAGATCTGCTAAGACATGAGGGAATGACTTCCATGGTACTAGAGGGAGCTGTAGAGGGCAAGAACTGTAGAGGAAGACAGAGATTGGAATACATTCAGCAAATAATTGAGGACGTAGGTTGCAAGTGCTACTCTGAGATGAAGAGGTAAGCACAGGAAAGGAATCCTTGGCGGGCCGCATCAAACCATTCAGTAGACTGATGACAAAAAAAAGCTGTGTTTACAGTGAAAGTCTTCATTATATTAGATTTTAGGGGGAATGATGGAAGAAAATTAAAAGATTAGTCAGGAGCAAAGCTATGACTGTAGCTCGTTGATGAGCTCTCATGTACTGCCCAATTCCTCAACCAAATTGCGGACCTCTCTTCCTTCTCAGTCTGTACATAGCCGTAAAGCTGCTCTCGAGCATTTCAGAAGGTCTCGTCTCCTACACCAGATTAAATTGACAAAGAGAATGGCACCGCATTTCCTCGAGCTGCTTCCCCACTTTGTTGTTCGTGCCTTCTCCTTAACGGTACCACGCACACCATGTCCACTTGTATGATTCTTGGCTGAAATGAATGCATTACAACTTTATGAACCCACTTTCCACTTGGATGCGTCTCTGTGATTCTTCAGTAAAACGTAATCACTATATCCAAAACTAAATATCACGTAATGACTCATTATTTTGAACGTAACAGATTGTCTCCACAATCGAAGCACACTGAACCGAATGAACAGCCTCACCGGCACCTCATCTCCTCTTGGTGCAATGGACGAAAAATCGGCAGGCGGGCCAATCGTTAACAGGTCTCAATAGCGTACAGAATAGTAACTTCGGCTACTGAACTGAAAATGACGTCACTGCCGAGGCTAACCTACGGAACCGAACGATGTGGATAATGCAGAATAGGGCTAGAGTGGGATGTCGTTTGGGTTTCGTGATAGGGTAGAGAAAGACCAAACGAAGGAGGAGACCACAGCAAGTGCCTATTTCCCTGAAACTTCGTTCAGTGGAGGAGGGTCACAATAAAAATGGTTCAAACGGCTCTGAGCACTATGGGACTCAACTGCTGTGGTCATTAGTCCCCTAGAACTTAGAACTACTTAAACCTAACTAACCTAAGGACATCACACACATCCATGCCCGAGGCAGGATTCGAACCTGCGACCGTAGCAGTCGCACGGTTCCGGACTGCGCGCCTAGAACCGCGAGACCGCCGCGGCCGGCAGGGTCACAATAAGCAAACACGTGTCTCATCTTAACTGTAGATATTCCACCATTTTTGAGAAAACGACAGCCAAATTTTTCGAGGTAATTACAAGTCTTTTAGCGAGTAAACACTACAACCAAAGCTATTGCATAGCGGCTAGCGTTGGGCAATTTCGCATCCACCATTCTAAACCAAATTATCATTTTCATTTCTGTTTTTCCATTTATCTACCAATGTCTGCAGAAGAAGACTACACGAGTGTTTACCAGTGTTTAGTGAAATAACACTGTTCTTATTCCTTTACTAATCGTATGTATGGCGAATGAATTTAAAAATAAAATACAAAAATAAATAAATGGAAAAGTTATTTGAAACTGTTTTCGGTGAAATTCCTGTAGTGTATCTTGATTCATTGTCAACTGCAAGCTCCAATTTTCGGAAAATGATCATTTAAGTGTGGTTAGCCGCGAAATTATGTCAACGTGTAAGACCTTGAGCTTTCCAACGACGTTTCTTTCCTGAGTAAGATTCATTCGAAGTAATGTCATTGCCTTCGCGCGGTATTCGCGGTGTTCGGAAATTTTATGTTATTAGTGTTTCTATGATCAGCAACGTGCAAGAAGATGCAGCAAATCATCCTGAAGGTTAACATTAAAATAAAATATCAGAAAAGTTCGTGTAGTAAATTTCTACGAACAAGGGTAGATAAGTAAAAAATGAAACAAAAAAATCGGGTTTCGAACACAGAAGAAGAAAGTGGGAGATACGACGCTCGCCACTGAGCCACCAGTTGAGCTGTGCTTGTTGCACACTGAGATGATCTAAATTACTCTGAAAACTTTCATGGTTATTTTCTAATAAACGCTCCTCTATCTATGGATAATCTAAGAGACATCTTCACTTATTTTGGCTCTCCTTCCACTGAGTGAAGTTTCTGGGAAATCGGGCTATGGCACTTGCCGTGTTCTCGTAAGTTACGACGTGGCTATGACGCTAGCAGGACTGCGAAGTTCTTACTGTGTCTAACACTAAAATATACCGTGTGTCCCTCCTAACAGTCGTTAGGAGCATTTTCTCTGGTATTTCGGCAGATGTTGGCAGTTTCATGTTTGGAGTGCGTAGGTGGAGTCAGCCCAAACAAATACTTCACGTGTTTCATGCGACGTCCAGCGTCGACAGAAAGGGTCATTTGTTTCCGGTTGCAGACAACATTATTTTTAGCGCGTAATTTTACGTGTCAGTTCGATAGAGTGATCCCATGTTCGCCTAGTGCGATATTTGTTTTATTCATATGTATTAGAAGGGACAGTAAAGCTCGAAGAAAACAAGTACTACAGCAGAAGAGACAGGCAGATGGTACATCTGTTAAGACATCAGAGAATGTCTTTCATGGTACTAGAGGGAGCTGTAGAGGATAAAAATTGTGAAGGAAGACAAAGATTAGAATACATGCACCACATAAATGAGGACACAGGGTGCAAGTGCTACTCTGAGATGAAGAGGTTGGCACAGAAGAGGAATTCGTGGCGGGCCGCATCAAACACTGACGATTCAGAAAACAAAAAAAGTTTGGCAAGTAAAACGTCAGAGGTTTTGAAACGTCCCCTTAGAAAAATTATTCAATTACTGTGCTGGTAAACCCCTTACGTTATTTGAACGTAGTCAGACATTTCGCTCTCTTCGACTGACTCTGCTGTGGGTTTGCTCTGTTGTGGCCCATTACCTGTCTGCATGTTAAGAGCATTATCTTTCTGTTGGAAGGACAACACTACTTCCGTGTGCATTTTCTTTTACTGCTCAGACATTGAGCAAAAACACTGCTATTTTACTGTGATGAACGATCAGGACTGTCTTTATGGACTGTGAGAAAATTTTAGCTTTTGACCAACATTGCATCAATAAGTGTGTGCATTTGATTTCTTTGTTATTGTAATTGTAAAAAAAATGAACTAATATGTATTGGCCAGTGCCCAAAACAATTTGTACATTTTTTGTGGGGAACATGGGGGCAATGAAGTAGGCTGTTCAGGTTTTTACGTTGGTAACGCCACGTAACGCTCTGTATGAAAATCACTGGCTGTGCTGTGTGCAGTCAGTGGCTGGTTGACATTGTTGTAAGCGCGTAGAGTTCTGCAGTTGGAGGTGAGCCGCCAGCAGTGGTGGATGTGGGGAGAGAGATGGCGGAGTTTTGAGAGCGGACGATCTGGACGTGTGTCCATCAGAAAGAGTAAATTTGTAATATTGGATATCATGGACTGATATATATTTTATGACTTTTGAACACTATTAAGGTAAATACATTGTTTGTTCTCTATCAAAATCTTTCATTTGCTAACTATGCCTATCAGTAGTTAGTGCCTTCAGTAGTTTGAATCTTGTATTTAGTTGGTAGTAGTGGCGCACGCTGTATTGCAGTAGTTCGAGTAACGAAGATTTTTGTGAGATAAGTGATTCATGAAAGGTATAGGTTATTGTTAGTCAGGGCCATTCTTTTATAGGGATTTTTGAAAGTCAGGGTGCGTTGCGCTAGAAATAATGTGTGTCAGTTTAGTGTTGATCAGAATACGTAAAGAGCGAAATGTCTGAGTACGTTCAAATAACGTAAGGGGTTTAGCAGCACAGTAATTCAATAATTTTTCTAAGAGGACGTTTCAGATTTGCTGAAGCCTAAGAAGTGCATGATAGTGGCCTCCTTGGCATCCATGGCGAACTTTACCTTTTATTGAGGCAGATGTTGTGCTGAAATACGTCCAAAAGTGCTTTTAGTCGCTATAGCATAAGAAGGTTTGGAACCTTTAATGGTTCATTCGTATCTGCGACGCTTAACTCGCGCCTGAGTGTTGACGGGATGCCCTCAGCTGTTTTGGCGACAGAGGGGGGCCGGCTCCCTCTCGAGGAACGGCCGCCTGAGCTCGTTAACAGTTTAATTAAGGCGGCGCCGTAATGAGTGGCGCGCCTGACGCCTGACGGCCGACGGCGGGCGGCTGTGCCACTTGACTCCGCCGCTGCCGACGCCTCCACCCCCACCGCCCCCGCCAGCTCACTCGCGCCAGGTGTCCGCCGCCGACAAGTGCCGGAGATGGCTCTTCATGGAGGTGGAGGCCACCTGAGCAGTCAAGTTGCAACACGTGCTCCGTTCGTATTGAACAGCCGGTCTTTTTCGGGGCTGTTTAAAAGAGGAGTGAGACATTTTGATGTAGAAGGCTAAGCAAAGATTGAGTGCAATAGGATGGTGGTATACAGTCTGACAGGATCTTTTTTTTTGCGTAATATTTAGGATGTCCCGGACGTAAACTGAATCCCATCCGCGTCAATTGTGTCTCAGGAACTTCACTGCCGGCCGTGGTGGCCGTGCGGTTCTAGGCGCTACAGTCCGGAACCGCGGGACTGCTACGGTCGCAGGTTCGAATCCTACCTCGGGCATGGATGTGTGTGATGTCCTTAGGTTAGTTAGGTCCTTAGGTTAGTTAGGTTTAAGTATTTCTAAGTTCTAGGGGACTGATGACCTAAGACGTTACGTCCCATAGTGCTCAGAGCCATTTTTGAACTTCACTCAGGGCGCGATTTCTACCCTGCCAGAGGGCACACAAGTGTATATGGTGTATTTCCAGTACCTACTTGTTGAGTGCGCTTGAAGAAAGACTGTCTGCATTGCTCCAGATATTCCCGAGTTTATCTAATTTTGCTGTTGCAACAAAAAAATGTCATGTGTTTCTTGTGTTGGAACACTAGCTGAACGATGTACGGTCTCCCGTTGATAAATCAATACCGTCCGAACAGGCCTTGACGCCCAACGGCACCGACCGGCCGCCGTGTCATCCTCAGCCCATAGGCGTCACCCGATGCGTCATGTGGTCAGCACACCGCCCTCCCGGCCGCTGTCATTTTCCGTGGTCGGTGCCGCTACTTCTCAATCAAGTAGCTCTTCAGTTGGCCTCCCATTTGCCAACAGTACTAGGCAGACCCGGAAGTGACCCATCCAAGTACTAGCCAAGCCCGACAGTGCTTTAATTTCGGTAATCTAGAAGCAACCGGTGTTTCCACTGTGGCATGGCCTTTGGCCCTTTGACACAAAACTGCTGACTTTAAGCTCACTGTTACACAGGTTCACTGAAACACTTTTTTCCCTCTTTTGAGAGAGATACACAGTCCTCTGGGGTTGAACATTGTACCTCTTATATTTTAGCGGCAATGGATTCATGGAGGAAATGCAAACGTATTGTTTCAGTTTTTTTCTGTTTCACCAAATGAGTAATCCAGATATATAGCTTATTGTGGAAGGATTAATTGCATTATGAACTCGAGCAATGCATAGCAAATGCTGCGTCTGATATGACGCTGGTTTCACGCAGAAACGTCTGTAAGCATGTAGCGTCTCTTTCTGTAATAGAATTAGACTTTCCACTATTGTCACATGTTATATGTTTTCCAGCTTTTTAATACTAATAAATAGTTAATGTCGATTTCAAAAGTATTCCAGAGGATAATTTTTAGTACCGTTTCGTGTTATTTGCCGAGTAAGGTGGCGCAGTAGTAAGATACTGGGCTAGTCTTCCGAAGAACGCCGTTTCAAATTCCCATCCCTAAGTCATTTACGACAAAGTAGGCGTCGACGGGATGTTAAGTCCTAACCTTCCTTCTGTGAACTTATTTTTATTTTTTTCGAAGCGTGCGTATTAATCGGGAATGCTCTTACACTTGTTTCCTTTATGCACATGCAGCTGAAAATATGTCTTATTCTACACTTTTTTTTCTCAGCACAAACCATAGACAATTCTGGGAGATCAAAATTTATTCTTTTTGTTGCAGGATATTCTACGTCTCTCACGACTCGCAGGATCTCAAGATCTTCAGCTATATTGCTCGGGAGGGTTCTAGCAACGTATTTAAGTGCAATGTCTTCAAGTCCAACAAGAAAGTGAGTACTGATCTGTTTACTAACCACAGATGACATTTAACGTAGCTCTGAGTATGAAGTGGAGACTTCAGTGCAAAATTATTAAGGTCTGAAGTGTCATATAACGTCAGAGGTTGTGGTAAAGCCATTCACTGTATATTTAAACACAACAACAAACATACTGTGAAGTGAATACTGAATAAATTGACATTCATTTACGGTAGTGAGTTGTATAACCAATTTTTTCCAAAAAATCTACTACAAATGAAAAATTATCTCAAAGGGTATTTAGAAACATACGAGGGGTACTTCTGTCTTTCCAAAATACCCACAGTGCCATGATTGTTTTTATCTTGTTTAATTTATCTCTCAGGCGGGAAAAACAATCACTGTGTGCACATTCGTACCGTAACCACGTAAATCGTTCTTATATTACGCCTGAAATATAAACGTTTAGAAAATGTTTATATGAAACAGGTTAGCATTTCACATTCTTTGTTGTAGTGACTATAACTTCACATCAAAAGGCGTCTCTTCTGCTGTATGCCGTTATTTCTCGAGTATGTTTTCTTTTCCTAATTTTTCTTCTAAACCATCCCGTCTATTGGAAATAAATTGATTACGAATCTAATTGTCGATGTCCACTTAACTATATTAGTTGGAAAAAGGTTTTCTTAAGCTGACAGAACTACTTTGCTTTGTTGAGATTGTTTTTTACTGATGTTTTACGGTGAAGGGACTTGAAGTAACATTATAGTATAGTGTAATGTTTGAAGATATTCGTAATTTTCTTCTGTCGATGCTTCGTTTTGGCTTTATATTTCACGAACATAGTTAGTATTTCATATGTACTCTATCATTGACTGCTAAAGTACTTTTTACATCGTAAAAAGAAACTTTGTCCGTCTTTCAGAAAACGCAGCTAATTAATTTACTAGACAGAGTCGTCAGGCGAACCTTGTTTCAAAATCTTCGGACTTAGTCACTCATAATGTCAACGACAGTTTCACAAATATTTCAGTTCTTCTGTATTTCGCACAGTTAATCAGCACACGTCTTCAAGATTTTAAATGCGCATATTCTTTACAAAGTTGGAGGGAAACAGCAGTGCGAGTATTAATTAGCCACCGCGCCGTTTAAATTAGTTCCCGCTTCCGGAAAGCTATAAACTGAGTTTGCGGAACTCGCCAAGACATTATTTCCGAGAGGTAGCTTTCATTCAGTCTGTTACTTTATTACCAAAGTTTAAGTGGAAATCAAGTTTCGTCAGCACCAGAGCAAAAGTCTGCCGTTTTTGTGTGCTTTTTACGGCCCTTCTGGGCGTTTCATTTAACCTTATTCAAGTCAGCAGGCTGTTTCGTAACGGCATAGAATAGGATTCTGAATGCTCAACAAATTTGACACGAAACCTGTTGCTGACAACTTATATGTTCTCCTTTTGTGTGTCCTGAAGTGACCCGTCAGAAAACTTGAGATTAAGTGGGAAACTATATAAGAGTTACGTCGTGCGCAGACTGGAGAACGTATCTGTACCAATATGATGCACAATCCAAAAACCGAGCGAGGTGGCGCAGGGACATTGGACTCGCATTCGGGAGGACGACGGTTCAATCCCGCGTCCGGCCATCCTGATTTAGGTTTTCCGTGATTTCCCTAAATCTCTCCATGCAAATGCCGGGATGGTTCCTTTCAAAAGGGCACGGCCGTCTTCCTTCCCCGTCCTTCCCTAATCCGATGAGACCGATGACCTCGCTGTCTGGTCTCCTTCCCCAAACCAACCAACCAACCACAATCCAAAATGGGAACCAGATTAATCACGTCTTTGACTGCCAGTGACAGACGAAAGTTTCAGAACTGCGGAAACAATTCAGTTCTATAAAACGTTGCTGTCCTATTCAATTTGCATCACATATAAACTAACTAAGAAAGAAACATGTGACTCTCAAGCTGCTACCACTCCTACAGCCTGCCTTAATTGAAAACCACTACTTTATTTCTTCTTTAAATACCTGCTTAGTTAACAATTTGGTAACGTACATTGCTTACTGCCAATAGGGTTGTCAACTATTTACATACAACTCTTGAAAAGCGAATATCAGATAAAAGCTCTGCTGTATGAATTTCTTATGGAGCACAATGTTCGTTTTGTATCCAGACCATACACTACTCACCTTTCATTATTCCATTAACATTCAAGACCTGTAACTTTCCAATGCTGAATAGTTTATGACTGAAATTATTTTCTTGAAATGCTATGCTGCTAATACCTAATTTCTTCCTCCACCTTGTGTGAATCTGTGAACTGAATATAAGAAATCTCATGCTCAACATACAGGGTCGTCCTCATATTCACTGGGCCCTGATTACATCCAAAACTCTACGCAAAGCGAATCACGATTACACAGTTTTGATTTCACCATTTTATCTTTACTCCATACTTCGAGGATCAATCAATTACAATCCAATCTCGTCTTATTTTAATATTTACTTTTCCAATGAAATTGTTTCTAGGGACCTTTTTGTGTCATTTTAACCAAATGCTGCGTACTTTTTAATGTAATAGCTATTTTGTCTTAACGTAATAGCTATTTTGTTGAAAACTGACATGGTGAGACTGTAACTCTGTGAAAACATAGGTTGTAATAGAATCATTTTAATTCATTTTCGGAGTCAATTAAGGTAAATTAACGGTGATATTTGTTCTTAATATATAGCACTAAGTGTTGTTTTACTTTATTGTGAGAATTAACCTGCATTTAATGTGACTGGCTGACGGTTGTGTACTTCCATTTTGTCTGCTTGAGCGCAAAATGAAAATTAAAGTTCAGCGAGAAGAAGCATGTTGTTATGGAATCAGATTTTGTATATATTACTGTCTCTCACTCCCAGCGTGTTAATAGTAGACTGCTATAAAATTCAAATATCTTTCATTACGCATCCATTAGCGTGTGTCGCATAATTAGTCCCGTAGATTTTTGCCTCTTGTGCAAAGTAGTGCTTTTGAATGTAATCGCGCCCGGTGAATTAGTCACAAGCCATAACACTTATCTTATCCTTCCCCTTTACTGTTTTGTTGCAATTTTTTTGTGACATCATAAATTTCATATTCGAATGAATTTGCTAAACTGAGCAAACAATTTCAGATCCTTTGTAAAAAAAAGATTCCGAAGGATTAATTCCAGTGACCAAGAAACAAACCAGTATGGCGATTTGGTGCCAAATTAAATGAAATTATTATTTCATTAACTAATGAATACGTTTCTGTTGAAACGTGATAATGGAAGGAAGTGTAGGGGTAAAGATTGTACAGGGACACTAAGCAATGAATACAGTAAATAGGTTCAGTGGATCTGGGTTGCGATAGCTTTTCGGAGATAATGATGCGTGTGCAGGATAGACTACTATTTAGAGCTGATCAAACCAGTTTTTGCACGGAAGACGACGACGGCAACAGTAACAACATAACAACAACGACAAAGAAAATGACTACATATAATCTACTTATATTCCTCTGCCCACTTTATGCTTAACAATGTTTTCCAACAGATTTTCAAAAAGAAAACAAAAAAAGAATGTAGAGGAAAGCCACTACACCAATGAAAGAAGCAGTGTTTCAGCAATATTTTTGTTACGTATGTAACAGAAGACGAGATAAAACTCGATCTTATTCAGCGTTGATTAACGTAATTTCCATAACTGCTTACTGCAAAAAGATGCAATGGACAAAACGAATCATTGGCATCAAAATTGTCGGGAATTTAATATTATTTAATTTAGTACAAGACGACGTTACTCGAGTTATGCATTGTTCTTTGGTTATAAGAAAAAAAATTTGGAAACCACTGAATTTTGGTTTTATATATATATATAATTCTTTTGTAGCTGCGTTTTTCCTGCTAAATGGGAAGCGACATGGTCTAAATTGATTATCAGCACCTGACAAACATATAAATGAGTAAATTTTCTAAACTTGTATCAAGGTATGTTCGTAAATCCACCACATTCCTTGACTATTGTCCGAGCGCCCGCGTGTTCTCACGGCTATGTGCGGTGGCGGCTTTTGTAGTACACGCAGCCACCGCTGAGTGGCAGCACTTACTGGTTACGAGAGCCGCCCATTCAATGGCGAGCGGCTGGCAAATACGTATGTGGCTGTGTCTACCGGCGTATTTTGCAAGTCACCGTGACTGTACTTGTACCGAAAACAGCTATTCTATCGATGTGTTTACCAATCCAGACTGGGCAAAAAATGTCTCGTTCATGTATTTTCCCTCTTTCAAGATGAGCAGGAGAATTAGCCGGGAAGTAGAGATACAAATGCACAATAATAATATAACATAACTCCTCCGGTTGGCGACTGTGCAACATTTTTCTGCTAACTGCACGGTGTATCACAAATTACCGCCTGTTTTGTACCATTGCTGCATTCAAAACGAAGAGAAGAAAAGCTATGTTTCAACAGATTTTACGGCGTTCGAATTTGTACACGGAACCAGATTCGTCTGTTGAAATTCCTCGTCAATTCTTTTCTATGGTGGGAATAGAGCAAAGATTTTGAAGAGAAAGAAGATGACATTCATGCGGAAAGGAATAGTGGAGCTTCCGTAGTATTCACCAGTCATCTATACTACTATGTAAAGCATAAGTAAATATATTTATGTATATGACATTACAGGGCAACGTTGCTAGCAAAAACTTTTTGATCGATTTACCTAATAATTTTCGCCGATGCAATAATGAGGGTTCGGAAGGTAGTAGGGGTCCACATTCTCTTAAAATTCGCGGTGTATGACAAAAGTGAAGTTTTTGCAAATAACTCGATAAATCTTTGCTCTATTAAGGTTAATAACTATCTCAAAAAATACCTAACCAAATTCTGAAACTGTCCTGAATAATGATGTACAGGTGTTCTGTTAAAACAGACTGCGCGAAAGAAAGTGTGCTATGTCATGCTGTCATAATATGTGTTTTCACATTTTTCCCGCAGCCAGTTTTAACGACAATATTTGGGCATTTAGGCATTAAAAATTTTTTTCTCCCATATATATTCTTTTTTTAACAAAAATTGTATACGCAACTATGTACTGTTCTGATTTCTTCCTCGAAGAAGGTTTTACCACAAAACAAAGAAGTTGTTTTTATGGCTTAACGGCTTATAATTAGAATACTACCACGGAATCTGAATCTACGGAAACTTTGTAATTCTACCCGTCACAGATTAAAACTTTCAAAATGACGTCAATAAAGTTACTCTCGTCACATATGCAGCAGCAACGGAGATTTGCCATACTCCGTATTCGATTAACTCATTCATTTTAAGTGACTTTCATTCCCAATCAAGGATTCATGGGCAATAACAATAAACAAATCTCAAGTTGAGAGAAAGGGCAGAAGGCGAAATGGACGAACGCGGGCGAGGAAATAGATACAGGGGGAATTGTGGATGGGGGGGGGGGGGGGGGGAGAGCGGGAGAAAATGGACAGAGAGAAGGGGAGAATTCCCACAAATATTTAGCAACTGCGAAGCTCTGCCTAATGTATCATCCGTTTTCGGACACGACTATATATAACTTTTACCTATATTTCGGCTGAAAATATTGCACCCATTGTTAAGGTTAGTCAGTGACTTGACTTCAGAGCGTAAATTCATTATCATGCATTTCCTGACACGCCATGCATATGTGAGGTAACAAATTACAACGAAATTCGAAACGCACACGTCACAGATCACGTAGCCAACAGAACAGCGCAACACTCGTAGATGGAATTTACATGGTTGGACAAAAAATCAGTTGTGGATGACACTTAGCATCCAGAAGAAAAAAACAAGCACAGAACTGCTTGGCAGAAGCTGCGAACAGTGATTGTGAAACCAGCGAATTCTGACTATCTGTAAAGGACCTCTCCACATAGAACTAGGAAAAGATCTGTGATCCAAATACATCCATGAGCCACAATATTATGCCCACCTGTACAACAGCGTGTTGGTCTACTCTTCAAACACAGTACATGAGCGATTCCGCTTGAAATGTAATCGATCTGCCTACACAACGCTCGTCCGTCCTGTTTTAGAATACTGCTGCGTGGTGTGGGATCCTTGCCAGACAGACTGACGGAGTACATCAAAGAAGTTCAAAGAAGGACGGCATGCCTTGTATTAGCGCGAAATATGGAAGGGAGTGTCACAGAAATGATACAGGATTTAGACTGGACGTTATTAAAAGAAAAGCGTTTTTCGTTGCGACGGAATATTCTCACGAAATTCCAATCACCAGCTTTCTCCTCCGAATGCGAAAATATTTTGTTGACACAGGCCTACATAGGGAGAAACGATCGCCACGATAAAATAAGGGAAATCAGAGCTCGTACGGAAAGATATAGGTGTTCGTTCTTTCCGCGCGCTATACGAGATTGGAATAATAGAGAATTGTGAAGGTGGTCCGATGAACCCTTTCCCAGGCACTTAAATGTGATTTGCAGAGTATCCATGTAGATGTAGATAGATGTCTACGATCAGGTCACTAAATTCCCGCAAATTATTGGATGGTGGTTTGGGGCACGAAGGTGGCGTCCAATTAGTGTTCCATTTGTTATTGATAAGCGTCATTTGCTGGCTAAGACGTTATTGTGAGTTCAGTATCACGTTCCTCAAATAATTGCAGCACGTTTCTGGCCTTGTGTGGCAGGAATTTATCCTGCTGGAAATCAATGTACTCCATAGCATAATTCTGCCCTCACTGCCCTGCACGTGTGGAGCGGTGCGTTTCGTGCAGCCATTCGTCTAGATGGCAACGTGTAAGATCGCAACCATCGATCTGGTGTAACGAGAAATAGGATTCATTCCGCAGGCGACACGTTTCTGTTGATCCACGGTGAAAAGTCAGTGATGCTATGCCTACTGCAATCGTAACCGACGATGTCGTTGGGTCATCACGGGAACACGGAGGAGTAGCGTGATGTGACGTCCATGATCAACAACGGCCTTTGAACGGTGTGCTCCAAAATATTTGTGCCTGCACCAGCTTTGTACTCTGTCATCAGATCGTACACAGACTGCTGCCTTTCATGGGTTACACGGTGGGGGATCTTCCGACCTCCATGTTCTGTGATGGGACGTGGGCGAGCAGTACCATACGGCCTAAGCGTTATTCCAGCAGCCTGCGACCCCTTTCAATAGGTGCTTGTAGCAGTACTACGCAAAACTGGCGACCAGCTTCACCATTTCAGAGATTCTTGTTTCAGGCCGCAGCGCCACAACAGTGTGCCCTTTGTCAAAACCGCTTATACCAGTGGATGACCGCATCTGAAACCCTTATCTTCGCTGTAATGATTGCCCACTTGTCTCCCTTCCGCTCAGATTCTTTCCTTATTGCGTCACGTGCCCAAAACAACACCAAGAGGCTTTCAACATTGCGGAGGGCAGTGGTCACAATGTTTTGGCTCGTCAGTGTAGTTATATGCCTCTGATCCGCAGCTAACTTAATGAGGGAGGGAAATGGAGTAACATTCTTCGTCGATCTTTCATTTGTGTCAAATAGGTTGTTCATCTTTTCTACGTAGGCGTATTTTGACGGCGAAATAGTGGCAATGCTTTATCTTCAGAGAGTACTACCATCTGGAATTGTTCGGGAGATTACGATGTGCATATCTTTCAGTCTTCATGTTCCAGTGAATTAATTCCATTGCTTCATTTCAGTGAATCGATGTAAATCCTGATGACCTTTCGCCAAACACGATTCCTCAGTTGTGCTGTTTCCGCATCCTCCATGTTTCAATGTGAGCGTGTAGTAAGTGAAATGATCGTGTGGCTTTGATGGCCGGGTGACCCCATCCGGGGCAGTTCGGCCGCCGAGTTGCAAGTCTTACATCGGGCGACTTGCGTGTGGGTGACGATGAGAGGGTGATGAGGACAACACAGCACGCAGTCCACGAGTGGAGAAAATCTCCAACCGGCCGGGATTCGAACCCGGGCCCGTTGAAGGGTAGGAGAACACATTGCCACTGAGCTTAGCAGGTCGACTCCAGATTGTAGTGTTCGGAACTAATATAAAATTTGACTCGAGACTAGAGGCGTGTCGAATATCGTACATACCTGTGACTATTATTTACGGTAAGATTTTCGATTCTCACAATATATTCTTCGCAGTTACTTTCGCCAATAATTAAGGATATACCACTGTGATGAAGCGATAAGCGACTACGTAAAACAATATTACTAGCTCCATCAGTGAAAGCTTTCAGAGAGAAAATCGATATTTAATTGGCTGTTCAAGAAAGGTATCATATTGGTGTCTGTTATAAAACAGTTACAGGTAAGTGAGAAAGACTTCTTAAGAATTTTAAATATATTTACTAAGCATTTTAGTGAGGAAATACTTACAGGGTACTATCTAAATAAACCAAAGAACTTCTCGTTATTCAAGAGAAGTGGGTGTATGTAGGTAGCAAGGAGAAGGGCACCGATGATCATAATTTGTTAACACCCCACCACTCCTACATAAACATAAACACACACTATTTATTTATTTATTATTTTAACAGCTATTTAGCTTCAAGGAAATAAATACCTGTTATTTATGCCTTATGGATGGAGGAAACGAAGTTGAAATCAAACAAAATTTTCATTAAACAGCATGAAAGTAATTATACAAAAAGTATCTCAGCAATCCGGGTGTTGTTTCCAATGTTTGGAAGTTTAATGCTACACAGTACCCGTGACAATATAACTCGTTGGAAAAAAGGAACTATTTTCGACTTATTCCAATCAGGGCACAAGGCACCTGGACAACATAGACATAATTGGAAATAACGAAGTTTGCATATGCGATGTTGGTGCTGGATGTGAAATATTGTGTCAAATGTGCACCTGTGCAACAGCTATTGGTGCGTATACGGTGCATGTGGAAGAAGTCATCGCCATTATTCTTTTACACGAACAGATATTCAATTATGCAGTAGGGTTACAATTTATTCATTTATCTACTTTCGTCAATTTGTCACAGAAATTAATTAAAGTTAGCTCCAGTTCTCTGTTTGCGACCAAAATTTTCCTCTCCCAAATATTATTCACATACGGGGTCCCTTCTGCCCCACTAACAGGATACCTAATAATCTGACTGAAAGTGACTGGGGTGGATTTCGAACAGTTATTTCTATCATTCAAACAAAATAATTAAAAGCTATCTGATGTTTTCCCTGGGTTTTTCTAAAGTGCAGAATATTCTTGTGTCCGCCCGTGTCAAGTCATAAGTTCTCAAAAGTGTTTCTATTAGCAGATTCATTACCATCTTCAAGTTTTTCGAGCCAGAAGTCGCCACCCCCACCACTGCCACCACACATAATGGTCACTGTTACTCCATTACGGCCAGAGGACATCGGCTGGTACGCACTTTTCAATTCAATATACTTTACCATCAGCCGTACTGCCACGCTTTCTTATGAATCAGCTGCACAACGATTGAAATTCACGATATCCAGTTTTATGGCGCTACACGATAAGTTCGTTGATTTGAAAAAAATGATATGGGGCCTGAAGATGGCAAAATGAAGTGCCAAAACTGATTGCTTTCAAAATAAGATAAAATATTTTAAAGTGTACAGATGTTGGTAAAGTTTATTGAATTGAAACACACACACACACACACACACACACACACACACACACACACACACACAATGGTGGTTGCGAAAATCGCAACAGAGGCGGAATGATGGAGGGAGTAATGGCCAACATACTCCTATAGGACGCCCAGAAGAGCGGAGCAGCAGTCATTAGAAATCACTAAAAGACGCCAACGAGTACACTGAAATATCGCGGAGAGCTGACGTGACCTGGTCGGACACCCAAGAATTGTACAGTAAAAAAATGAAAAGAATGAAAAATTAGATCCTGAAGTGCGGCAAAGTCTTATTTATGCTATTCTTACGTCTAAAGTGTTTGAGAAAACTGTTTTGTAGATGTATGTAAAATATGCTGAATGCTGGTCAGAAGTAAATACAGCAAGGTTTAAAAAAATTCAAAAAGATTTGTTCTCTGATTTCTTACTCTGGTTTTCAGACATTTGTTCCAATTAAAGCAAAAAATGGAACAGCACTGATAATAGTGTGGGCGAAAGCTGTTAACACAGCACGAAACGGATGGACCTGACTGAGTGAAAAAGAATCGTGGAAAAGCCTTGGTTAATCAAAGTAAAAACGTCGTCTTTCATTTACTCATTGTGATTACATACAAAGGTTTTTTGGTAATGGGAAAGGTAAGGTATGACTTATTGCAACATTAACCCTTTTCAACAGACTCGTAACCCACTTACTTCCACCTACTCTCACATCTGCCTGGCACCTTTGGAGCCCAGTGCAGTATTTTCGGCTGTCGTAGATGGCTGCGATATCAGTTTAATGTAATATGGTTGAAAATATTACAATTTTCCGTTGTGCATTATTCCACCTAGCCACTGATCTGCAGCACATAGTACAGGTGTGCGAAAAACATCGATAACAGATCACTAAGCAAAAAACAGGCTAAGCAGAACATTATTTATTCATTTTTTTTAGTTGGATTAACGATCGTCTAGTTTACATGCATTATTCTTTCATCCTTGTCCCTTGTTATTATAACTGCGGAAAATACGTAATGTTGGATTTTTTCCGAAATAAACCAAATATTTTTCCGATTTTGGTTATTTTATTGATTCAGATTACAGACGTCAGCTTCATTCAGTCAAGACGTTCCGACAGTCTAATTAAGCGAAGACTACAGGGAGACAAGCTACAGAATATCTGTACCGCCGCACAGATGGAGCTATTTACTGCAGTTACTAAACAGTACAAACGTAGTGTTCTGGAGTTACCATCCTTAACGTTAATTCGGAATTTACGTACCATTTTTTCTACATGGAAACAAATCGTTTTGCATCTGAGCGATGCTCTGTCATTAGTTTGAAACCATACGAATTTTAATTTTTACGATTATACTCGGATTATGGAAGTAATGTTCAGTTACAGTTTATAAAATGGACAAAATATTAAATCTGACTACTTGATGCTGTAAATTATAACAAAACACTGCAGTTGAAACTAACATTTCTGCACGATAGTTTTTTCTACTGAATTTATCATTTCTGAAATTTATTCATAACAAAGCTGTCTGTTTCTTAACAATACCCAACATCAAATGTGTAAATGGTATAACACTGTTGCAACCCAGCAAACTTAAAGGCATATATATAGCTTTCATGCCTAGTTTCATAATACACATTAGCAAAGCTGACAAGATTCCATCGCGCAATATTTAAAAATGTAATTTCAAATGGATTAATTACCGTGATTTTCTAGCTGGCCCATACAGATATAATATGTGTTCTAACGCTAATTTAAGAAATAATATGAATTTACAACCTAAGATACTCTTCACTGCTGTTTTAATTATTGTCTATTCGAAATTATCATCGGCTGGAAGGACTGTAACATGTATTATCATATAGTAATGAAATAATAATGTACTTGATTATCACTATGTTATTAAATGGTCAATGTCGAATTATATCACAGTGGATATTTCGCAGAACTTTGTGTTGGGTTTCAAGAAGGAAATTTGTTTACTTCTGAAAACTAAAAGAATTTTTACCTGTGAACAAAGTCTTACATTGTAAGACATGGAAAATTTTCTTTTTATCCTCGTATACGCTCCGTGTAACTCTCTACCGTGTCATTTACATAAAACAACAGTTATCTACAAATTTACTCGTTTTCCAGTGAAATGAAAACGTCGTGTTCGTTATACGTATTTTATTGCACGATAGACTGAAATAGGAGATACAGCTGGGCACTAATCGCAAATTCGATCTGCAGCATAACGTGAACTTTTTTCGTCTTACTTCCAGAAAATCGGTCCAGCGGTCGACTGCAACTGCTGTATAGCCTAATTTCGGAAGTTTAATGACTTCCGCAATGGCCAAACATTCGGCAAAGTTTACTGTTAGTGACGCAGCCCGCAGCGTCAGAACCGCTGCGTGATGTTGGAGATATGTCAAATTCATTTCATTTCTAGGAAACCTACAGAAACCTCTTATCAGTTCCAATCAGTACCATATGCCGCTTTTCGTATTCTCTCAAGATTCTGTGAAAAGATACAAACAGCATACCTGACATTTTTTTCCAAATTTGTTTCGTCTCATTTTAATAACTCCCTTATGCCCTCTTCTCGAGTACTAACTCAATTCTTATTTTGTGGTCCTGGGGCATACTCAAACACTGAATTACCAAGTCTCTCTCCTCAATTTAGCGTACTGTGTCAAACATGTCCAAGTGACAAACCAACAATAATGAGCAGCGCCAGACACTCTCGCTCCATATGACGTTAAGACGATGTGTCGAATATAAACCGGCATGTTTGCGTTTAGTCTCGTATTTGGGAACCGTGAACTGTCACCCGCGCTCCCATCTTTCGCCAAATTTTGAAGACGAAATTGTTTTATCCCTGTTATGGTTCAAACCGACGACTACCTGCTCCCGTGCATATGCAGTAACGCTCATCAACGTCATCGATTGTAGAAGAGGTAAACAAGTAAGAGCTGAAAACTCTTAAAAAGAATAAATTATGTATCAGCTGCAGACATTCGTGTTCATTTTACGCGTTAGTTAAAAAAATCTTGAAACCAATGCCGAGCCGAAAGAAATACCTAAAAGTTTGTAACATTCCTGCCATTATTCATAGTAAGTATGGAACATCTTACTGGAAGTGAAGTCGTAGCACTCATGGAGATTGTGACGTTTTAGGGCAGAACTACGTCCGCAGATTCCAAATTCTAGAAGAGCTCCACAGTTTTAATAAGAAACGTTAACTTCGTTACATTATTACATTTTCATTCATTATTACGATCAGTTCGGTCTTACAATAGACCGTTATAAAGCTGACTGTACGAAAAAAGGTTACACTGAAGCCGCAGGAATATACATTACCATTCTATGCAAAACATTGTCGTAGCGCAATTTTGCCTTCATACTTCTACAACATACCACAAAAACTTCTCTAGTAAATATAGGCCCAAAAACGCATGCCTTTAGAGCTATGAGCGGTTTTTCAGTAGGAGAGATATGTTTTACAATAGCGAAGATAGACAAGTGCACATAGCTCTTGAAGGTATGTATTTTACGGCTCATGTTTACCAGACTTTTTTGCTTCGAGTGATTGTTCCTGACATATCGCTGAATTTCAATAATTCTTCCTGAGACACCTCGTTTAAGTTTCATACATCACATTTGTTAGAGTTGCTTACAAGTGACAGAGCTATAATTGTAAGTAGGCTGTTTAGGTTTTCTTGTTGGTAACGCCACATAGCGCTCGGTATGAAAAAATCACTGGCTGTGCCGTGTGCAGTCTGTGTTTAGTCTGCATTGTTGTCTGCCATTGTAGTGTTGGGCAGCGGCAGCTGGATGCTAACAGCGCGTAGCGTTGCGCAGTTGGAGGTGAGCCGCCAGCAGTGGTGGACGTGGGGAGAGAGATGGCGGAGTTTTGTAATTTGTAAGACTGGATGTCATGAACTATCATATATATTACGACTATTAAGGTAAATACATTGTCTGTTCTGTATTAAAATCTTTCATTTGCTAACTATACCTATCAGTAGTTAGTGCCTTCAGTAGTTTGAATCTTTTATTTAGCTGGCAGTAGTGGTGCTCGCTGTATTGCAGTAGTTCGAGTAACGAAGATTTTTGTGAGGTAAGTGATTTGTGAAACATATAGGTTAATGTTAGTCAGGGCCATTCTTTCGTAGGGATTTTTGGAAGTCATATTGCGTTGCGCTAAAAATATTGTGTGTCAGCTTAAGCACAGTCGTGTATAAATTGTTCTAAGGGGACGTTCCATAATTACCTACTATTGTACGTCCGGAAGCTGCTGATATGAAAAAGAAACCACAGTAACGAAAAAACGTTGTTAGTACGTGAAATCAGAAAGCGTTTAAGTAAGCTACAATTCACCAGTGAGATTTCGACACTGAAGAAAATAAAAAGTAATTATGAAATAACAACACAAGTAATGCAATGAATCCTAAAATACTGAAATCAAAAGTTAGCAATAACAGAAAAATATCACGGAGCAGTTTGTAGAATGACATACACATATAAATGAGTAACACTGTTGATCTCAATAAAAAAATGGCTCTAAGCACTATGGGACTTAACATCTGAGACCATCAGTCCCCTAGAACTTAGAACTACTTAAACCTAACTAACCTAAGGACATCACACACATCCATGTCCGAGGCAGATTCGAACCTGCGACCGTAGCGGTCGCGCGGTTCCAGACTGAAGCGCCTAGAACTGCTCGGCCACAGCGGCCCGCGATCTTCTTCAAAATAAGCAAAGAAATTACATTCAACAGAGAGTAATTGCAATAGTATGTGAATATCTGCATGAAACCTTGAACACAGTATTCCAATACTGTATATCTCGACGGAGCTCTCTTGAGATGTCAGGAAGTATGCAACTTCATTGACGAAATATTATAACTACATAGTTCCAAGAACATAATAGTTGAATTACATAAAGAGTCACTATATATTAATAACAGGTAAATGAATTCCTTGGACACGAATTAACTAAAATATCTATAATCTATTACTTGTTTTTCAAATTCCTTGGACGCGAATTTACTGAAATTTCTATAACCTATTACTCGTTTTTCAAAAAGCTCTTTAAAAACTGAGCAGGCTTGTGACTGGATCGTACGGTCTCCCCTTGGTGCCTACCCTTACATCTCTGAGCAGTACTTACATCCTAGCCCTCAGGTATTTGTTAGCTATAATGTAAGGTAGTCTCTGTCTCCGGCCGGAGTTTTTACCCTCTGCATCTCCCTTAAGCTCCATATAACTGATTCCATTACGTATTAACACATGCCATATCTTTTTGTCCTTTCTTCTTCTTGTCAGTGTTTTTCATAATTACCTTTCTTCGCCGATTCAGCAGAGAACCTTCTGACTCATTAACAAATCAATCCACCTGATTTTCAACATGCTTCTGTACAATCACAAATCAAACGCTTCGTTCTTTTGTTTTCCGGATTTTCCACAGTCCATGGCTCAGTACCATACAATGCTGTGCTGCAAACATACATTCTCAGATTTTTCTTCCTCTGCTTAAGACCGATGTTCCTTCTTTGCCTGTGCTAATCTGCTTTTCATGTTCTCCTTGCTTTGTTCGTCATGTGCTATTTTGCTTCCGAGGTAGCAGGTTTCATCAACTTCGTCTGCTCTGTGATCCCCAACACTGATGTTAAGTTTGTCGTTAAACTCAGCCAGCTACCTCTAGTTATTTTCGTCTTTCATCGGTTAATTCTCAGTTCAAATTATATATTCACTCCACTGTTCACTCCAGTCACCTTGACCCGTAGTTCTTCTTCACTTTCACTGAGGATAGTAGTGTCATCAGCGAATCTTATAATTGTTGTTCTTTCGCCCTCAATTTTAATTCCACTCTTGAACCTTTTTTTATTTACGTCATTGCTCCGATGTATAGATTGAACAGCACGGGCGAAGGACTGCATCTCTTAGCCCTTTTCTTATTCTGAACACTTCTTTTTGAATCTTCCAATCTTATTGTTCCCCCCTAGGTTCTTGTACTATTGTATTTCATACTACTTTCCCTATAGCTTACTCGTAGTTTTTCCGCACTTTCGGACATTTTGTGCCATTTTCCGCTGTCAAACGCTTGTTCTAAGTCGGAACGTCCTATGAAAGTGTTTAATTTCTGTTACATTCTTCTGCATATTATTCCTGACACTAGTTTGGATGCATGAGCCGCTAAGCTGATTTCGTGATAGTTCATGCAGTTATACGTCCTTGCTATCTTCGAGTTTTTTATGGATGACAATTTTATGGAAGTCTGATGATGTGTTCCAGGCTCGTCGAATCTGGTTTGCCGCTTCCCCCAAATTTCAGGAATTCCCATGGAGTATTATCTATCCGTTTTCCCTTACTTGATCGCAAGTCTTCCAACGATTTCTGAAAATCTGACACTAATACTGAATACCAGATGCCTTCCATATCGACTCCAATTTCTTCTTCAATCACGTCATCAGAAAAGTCTTCCCCTCGTATAAGTCTTCAGTGTACTCAGTTGCACACTCTCTCCTGCTTAGCTAAGTGTTAACGTGGTTGCGTCCTATGCACTGGGACCGGGTTCGATTCCCGGAGATTTTCTCACCTCTGGGATTGCATCTTGTGTCGTTCTCATCATCATTTCATCCTCATCACCGGCCCATTGTGGTGTCGACTGATATAAGACATTCACTCGGTGGCCGAACTTCCCCGGATGGGCCTTCTCGGCCAACAATGCCACAAGATAATTTCATTTTCCTTACCAGTTAATTTCCAATTGCACTCTTAACCTTAACGCCCTTGCTTTTAATTTCATCGAAGGCTGTTTTGGCTTTTTGAATTAGTCTTTTGAATGACAATTTCTTTTTCAGTTTTTTCACATTTTTCCTGTAGCCTTTCCCATTGGTTTCTCTGCACTTCACATTTATTTCATTCCTGAGTTTTATTTCATTCCTGATTAAGCACCACCCACCTACTATTATAGGTAGAAAAGACATACGATGAACATCCCGGACCACTTAAGTACAGTGAGTGAAACAAACGAAATGAAAAATGCAGAAGTACAGCTCTGTCTCGAAAAGAATTGCCTCGGTATGACGCTGTTCCTCGTCACTTCTTACGTCGCAAACACCGATTTATTTTTATCTGACCCCCAGGAATTTAGGTTAACGGGAGGTCCCAGAATACACTCCCGTCTGTGTGTACAAGCTTTGTTCTCTCTCTATTTATAAATAACAATGCGCCGGGTTATGAAAGCAAACTTGCCGCTCTTTGTCTAAATGAAGACGGCGCCACACGAAGAGCTCTTCATCGCTACATTCGTACTGGTGGGGGATAGATTTCCTGATAGGCATACACAAAAGATGCCACGTACGACTGACTTTAATTTTACCTGATAGCCGACAGAGGGAAATGCACCGCAGGAGAAAAAAGTTTGTCACAAACGAAAATACATGAAATCAGTTAATAGACAATGGAAAATTTTCCCAAATAAATTTTTCTCCAGAAATTAAGTACCAAACAGGTATTTAACGGATGCGGTCTGTTTTAGGAGTAAGTTTATGAGGCACCGTTCTTCTTACACAAAGTTCAGATACAGTATCATCTACTGGCCGGTTCAGAAACAGGGGTTCCAGGATAAGAAACCGACGAAAGAACTGTACGCAGAGCAGACACGAGAATAAACAACATCAGCAAAAGAAGGGCAAATTCCTAATGACGCATGCATAGGATGAACGAAAACAGATTGATCAAAAAATTTTTAACATACTGACAACTAACAGAGAGAAAACCAGTTGAGTAAAGGAAACCATAGGAGACCTAAAAAAAACTGAATATCTCGGCAGAAGACATGACAGAGAAAAAATCAGGAAACAGAATATTCTGCAAATTTGCGGAGAAAAGAAAACAAAAGAAGTGGACTGAAGAGAGGAAGAAAAAACACAGTGAATAAATGAGAAGTTTTTGGAAAGAAAAAAAAAAAAGTAGAAAAAAATGGCATGAAAAGTGATTGTGTTTTAGCGCCTTCCTGAAGGAGGAATAATAATAATAGACATATAAAGACTAAACGTTGCTTCGAAAATAAAATACAAAAATCAGACGGACATAAATTACATAATTTCAATTAACATAGGTATTTTACAATCTATATAAAGCACACAAATGGGAAATGTTACCTGCGAGACACTCGGTAAGTTAGTAAGATTTCTAGACGACACTTAGTTCAACGATCAAGACTAATGTACTGGTTTTAAAGTAAAACAGATTGCGAGAAATGAAATGCTGCACTGTGCCTTGCAGTTTGGTTTAACAAGAAACAAGGAAGTAGTAGTTATGGCTCATGGGCTTATGATTATAATCCTACTACGGAATCCGAATCGACCGAAATTTGGTAATCCTTCCCGTTCGCAGATTAAAACTAAGCGAAATACTCTGATCGACGCTATTATCCTCACAAATCCAGCAACTGGAGAACTTTCTCTCATGCCCCTTATACCAATAATCCCTGCCGATATAAGCGCTCATTTTAAACAACTTCAGTAAACAGCTTTACGTTTAAATTTATGTACGTTTTTTAGAAATAGACGTTCAGATCTTATCATACATATAAATCGCTTCCCATTGGCTGACATCCGCTCTCTCTGTCACTCTGTTTAACCTTGAACCTGCTCAGCCATCACCTGCAGTTTGGCGACTGATGTCAACACAGCTGTTTCAAGTGTCAAAAACGTCAGCCGGGTGGACAAAGATTTATCCTTTTAGGTGTATTATTTTTAATGTCTTCTGAATTCCCTACGTAAAACAGCACTTTTAATTTTTATATTTACAGTGTATTATCGTGAACAGTTTTAGGCGCGTGGCCTGTCATCAAAAGGTGGCCGACAAAAGACGAATTTTGTGTGCTAGTGCCATTTTTCTCAAAAGATGTTCTTTGTATCTGATTGTAAAGGCACGCCCTGTTTGTCCTGTGTAGTTAGAAGAGCAGGTATCGCAGAAAATATTACAGACGGCAGAGTTTCCCAAAAGGTAACGAGTCCATTTTAAATTATGAATAAAAAATTTTCCAAATTATTATTGGTTGAAAAGGCAACATGACAGCTGCATTTCTTACGAAGAAGGCGATCAATCTGATAGTAGATGGGCCCAAAGAAAGGAATAGAAAAAAGCTTCTCTGGATTCGATTCAATGATAGAGGTGCCGAGTGTAGTAACTCTCTTAACAGTTTTCTTTTTAAGGATGTCATCCACTATGCTAGGTTCATATTTGTTATTAACTGCTTTCGATTTCATTAAATTAATTTCTTCATTTATTTTTTCTTTCGAGAGTGGAATAGAAGCAGCTCTATGAATAGTAGAGTGGAAGAAGGCGTTTTTATGAGATTGTGGGTGCATGGAAGACGCAGATACGATCTGATCAGTTATTTTTCTTCACGAACAACATTGAATGAGATTTTATTTTCTTCTACTGCAAGCGTCAAGTCAAGAAAGTTTCATTCACGACCCTCGTATTCGAGTCCGCTGGTGAAGGATATTTCCTCGTGAAGGTCATTAAAGAAATAGAAAATACGGTCAATACCATCGGTAGGCCCTTTGTAGATGACTAAAATATCATCAACATATCTGAATAGCTGAGAAACATTTGAAAAACTTTTCTTCCCGAGAGTTAATGAACATATCAGTAAGGATACCAGCTAACGGATATCCCATAGGGAGACTGTCGGTTAAATTCAAAATAGTTGTATTTGACTACGATTGTGATTAAATTCGTGAAGTCTGTGATTTATTCGTCTAAAAGTTCTTTTTTGAAATGATGTACATTTTGTTTCTACGAACCTAAGCGTCTCCTGTACGGGAACGTTTGTATAAAGATTTTTGATGTCTAGTGAAAACAACTTGGTATCCTGACTGCATTCGAAGGTAGGAGACGAGACACTGGTAGAAGTAAAGCTGTGAGGACGGGGCGTGAATCGTGCTTGGGTCGCTCAGTTGGTAGAGCTCTTGCCCGCGAAAGGCAAAGGTCCCGAGTTCGAGTCTCGGTCCGGCACACAGTTTTAATCTGCCAGGAAGTTTCAGTGAATAAATTTTTTGCGATGTTTAGAAACTCTCCAAGATTCTCTTTTTTAAGACACTCACTTAAACGTGGGATAGCCATAATTGTGCGGAAGATGGGTCACAGAACAGCTGAGTTTCATGAGCGACTTGAAGTGGAAGGCGAGGATTTTCTGAGCTCTGTTGTGACTGGAGTTGAACCGTGGTTGGTTCATTATAGGTCTGAGGAAAAACAGTCTCACCAATACTGCATCTGCCAAAAAATTCAAAGCCACAATTTTGGGCAAAAAATATCATTGCTTCAGTGTTTTATCGAGGATTCGGTCGAATTTCTGCGTTACGGAGAGACCCTAAATGCATAATGATGCTGTGAGATCTTTAAAAACCCAAAAGGACCATCCAAGACAAAAGAAGGGAGGGAGGGGAGGAGGAATCCTAATGAGAGAAGTGTACTTGTTGTTTAACACCCTACCTCAAACAGCCCACGCCCTCTTTGACTTATTTGGTTGCGTTCTTTTAAACTACTCTCGTTTTCCCCTGTCTTCGGGCCATCAAACTGTCATGTTTTCACTTCCATTAAGGAGCACATGAGCGGAATTAAATTTTCAACCGGCTGGCAGTTTATGAAGTGGCGGAAGGAGCTAGCGGGTAACTTCCTCGAGTAGAGTATAAAGAAGCTTGTGCCACGGCTTACCAGATGCATTAACGGGATGTAGATTATGTGCCAAAATACTCAACATGTGTATCAGTAGTAACCTGTAATTTGTTTATCAAATATATTTTTTTTCAGTCTAGTATACTTATTTTCCGAGGTATATCACAGCCACCAGCCTTGAAAGTAGTGCCTTTAAATTAAAGGTTATACGAACCAGAGAAGATTTTGTCGTGCACCCTTAGCACCCAGTATCTGTAACAGAGGTGCTGGGTCCATATGACCATGGCAAACGCCACCTGGCAAATATCGTTCTCCTTCTGACATTCAGACACGCATACATGCATCGTAATGCTATACGTGGAATCGAAAGTCTACTGAAGACGCGGCGCTGTGCCACTCCAGAGTCCAGTGTTGTCTTAGGACGCCCATGTCTTTGCTAGCACGTCAAAGCAGGTCGCAAACATGGACCCCCTGCTGACAGTTTGTGCTGTTCCGCACGTCGTCGCGCTCTCCATGTGGGTACTTGTCTTACTGTAAACAAACTCACAACGGCTCTGCGCCTGCTCGTCATCACCGATTTCTTCCACAGTTATGGAACATGCAGTGGCTGGCCAGAGATGAACGCGACAGAAGTGAGAGCTCCAGATGTCCAACCGCTTATGGGCGAAAATATTCTGGCTTGGGTCGTGTGAGAGATAAGCCATTTAAGCTAGCATAGGTTACACATTGTGGTTGGCGCAGCAAGAAAGGGTACAGAATTGTAATCAGAAGGCTGCGGCAATGAGTCCACATGAGGAATGTGTTGTTTTTTTTTTTTTCGACTTTTGCTTTACTTACACTGCTGATAAATCGAAGTAATGATGTATTTATTACAAGGAGCATTCAATCACACCATATTATAACTCTCTCTTTTGGATGCAAAACCTTATTTTGCAACATAATCTCCATTCGAGGCGACGTGCTTACACCACTTCACTGGGAGGTCCTACTTGCCAGCATGCTACCACTCTACTGGTCGACGTCGGAGCCAACGTCTTGCTGCATCAGTATCCTCCTCATCATCCACGTACTGTTTCCCGTGGAATGCATCCTTCATTAGGTCAAACGGATCGAAGTCGGAAGGTGCGAGATCCAGAATGTATGAAGCCTTGCGTCGACATGGAGAAGTTCGTTTGCATTTTTGTGGCGACGAACCCGTTGAAGCCGTTTCGACAGCTTCTTGAGGGCAACACAATACACTTCGGAGTAGGTCGTTGTACCACGAGCGAAGACATTAAACACAATAGCCCCTTCAGAGTCACAAAAGACCGTCGCCACTGCTTTACCGGCAGAGGATGAGGCTTTGAAATTTTTCTTCCGAGGAGAGATGGTGTGGCGCAACTCCGGTTCGAAATGATGAACCGTTGTTTCATCGCCTGTGACGACATTCCACACGCATTGCTGCCATGTGTAGGTTTTTGCCACACCGTATTGTTTAGTTGGCATGGTTGCATTGTTTGTCTTCTTCTCGTGTTCACTGACGCCACTCGGTTTCGTAAGCGTTGCCTGTCCGCTAGTGGCAGCAGCGGCGATTATCGATACGTAGTTCTGCTGCCCTCTCTTTGGGGAGACCTCGTTCTTCTTCCTTGCGTTGGGGACGGAGGAGCAGCGAGGTATACGCAGAGCGACAACACGCCGGGACCACCGGCGGCGTGTATGGAGTGCCGGATCGGAGGGCAGTGATCACGAGGGTGCACGACCTCGTCGAACCCGGATTTTGCATGTTTAAGTTGAGTGCATTGCAATTCGAGTAGAGAAAGCTCCACCATTGTGAAATCTTGCGATTCTCCAGAGACTTGGGCTCTTGTTGCTGCTCGTAGCGTCGTCGAGGCGAAAAGCAGCGAGTGGAGTACCTGGTGAAGGCGGATCTGATTAGCCTTCCCGAGATTCTGATTACTATTTACTATTTGTAGCTTCTAACATTGTTAAGTTCAACCATGTGTATTTTTCTGTGTTGTGGCCGCTAACGCCCCAGTTACCTGCCCTGGGGGTATGTAACGGCAGTTTACACTTCCTCGCCTTGCCGCCGCTTTCCGGTGAGGCTTGTAAGTTTGAGAGCTTCTTGATTGTAGGTTGGGTGGCGTTCTTCTACCTTAGTGGTAGTCATTCCTTCTTGGCCCGGGCGCTCTAAGCACAGTATTCTGTGGGTGGAGCCCAACCGCCGGTTCCGGCTTTGGCGTAATTTTACATCTTGCATTTGTTTTATTGGATGTCAGATAGCCTCACTGAGATTATCATTAGTCGCTCATTAGACTGCCACGAGTCCGAGTTACCATCTTGTGATCTGAATGCAACTCTTGGCTACCTTTCTCTTCGCTTGTGAAAGTGCTTTTGGTGTGACCTACTCAGATGTCGATTCCTTGAGCACAGTCTGTCACTGACCTTTGTATTTTATTTTATTATTGTATTATTAAGTTACCATCATTTGTCACACCTGTTGCTTTTTCAAATTAACGTCTGCTATGCCATTCGCCGTTTGATAGCATATTTTTTTTAAAAAGAGTATAATTGCCATTTTGGGCGTTAAAGGCCTTCAGCCGTGATTGTGGTTACTTGCCTTAAAATTCTGATTGCGACCACACTGGCTTGCTTTCGAAATTATTGGCTGTCTGTATTTTATGCATTTGTTAAATTTTAAATAATTGCCATTTTTCGCCTTAAAGGCCATCAGCTGTGATTGTGGTCACGTGCGTTACAAGTATGATTGCGACCTCATAGGCTTGTTTTCAAAAATTGTTTATTAAAATAAATGAGTGAAATTGCAAAACAAACCAATAACAAATGATTCGGGCCCCGTCCACAATCGTAACCCAATCCTGCCTCCCTTAATTGCCAGGTTTAAAAACTGTCACGATCAGCCTCGTGATTCGAAAGGAATTCCGCACAGATGGTCCTTCGTTGCTATTCATGGTCTTCTGTTAGGCAGCGTGACACGAGTGTGACAACGTTACCAACAGAGATGTTCAGTTGTGCAGCGTGGTGTTTGATTGTGACCCGTCCATCATTTCGAATGAGAATGTCCACACATTCCAGGAGCCGCAGTGTGTGCGGTCTTATAGACTCTTGAGCTTGGCGGTCATTCACGAGCTCAGAGCTTGGAAGAGGCGTGCTGGAGATGCCGTTCGTGACGTGTGGAGACGCGCGGTTTTCTTACACCCGGTGCCGGTCGTAAAGCGAGGTTCCGTTTCCTCGGCGGCTGTCTTGACGGAACCGCGGCCGCGCCTGTCCGCCGGCCCACAGTGCACACAAAGGGGCCGCAAATAGCCCGCCACGCCAGGCCGCTACTGGGAAGCGGCGCCGCGGGAGCGCAGCTGTGGGACCCGTGACGTCACGCGCCGAGCAGCGCAGGTGGCCGGCGCGGCCCTCTTCTGCCTTCCGGCGGACCTCCCGTCACCTCGGGCGAGCCTCTTCGTCAGCAGCGCTCTCCGTACACGTGTTGCTTCCTTGCCCCGCCCTCCAAGTGGCTTAACGTCTGCATTACGATGGCAAAATTCTACTACAAAACACATTTCGTGGGAAAGGCCATATACTCAATGGTTTAGGTTAAAGCCGTTCTGAGACGGGATGCGTTGCTCGTAACGAAGCACGCCAGACGTCTTCGTGGTACTTCCTGGCAGATTAAAACTGTGTGCTGGACCGAGACTTGACCACAGGACCTTTGCCTTTCGCGGGCAAGTGCTCTACCGTCTGAGCTACCCAAGCCCCTAGGAAATTTGATATCAGCGCACACTCCGCTGCAGAGTAAAAATCTCATTCTGGAAACATCCCCCAGGCGGCGACTAGGCCATGTCTCCGCAATATCCTTTCCTTCAGGTGTGCTACTTCTGCAAGGTTCGCAGGAGAGCTTCTGTAAAGTTTGGAAGGTAGGAGACGAGATACTGGCAGAAGTCAAGCTGTGAGGACGGGGCGTGAGTCGTGCTTGGGTAGCTCAGATGGTAGAGCACCTCCCCGCAAAAAACAAAGGCCCCGAATTCGAGTCTCGATCCGGCACATAGTTTAAATCTGCCAGGAAGTTTCATATCAGCGCACACTCCACTGCAGAGTGAGAATCTCACTCTGGAAACATCCCCCAGGCTGTGCCTAAGCCATGTCTCCTCAGTATCCTTTCTTTCAGGAGTGCTAGTTCTGCAAGGTTTCGCAGGAGAGCTTCTGTAAAGTTTGGAAGGTAGGAGACGAGATACTGGCTGAAGTAAAGCTGTGAGTACCGGGCGTAAGTCGTGCTTCGGTAGCTCAGTTGGTAGAGCACTTGCTCGCGAAAGGCACATGCCCCGAGTTCAAGTCTCGGTGCGGCACACAGTTTTAATCTGCCAGGAAGTTTCATATCAGTGCACACTCCAATGCAGGATGAAAATCTCATTCTGTATTCGTGGGAGTTGCTGCACGTTCTGAAACGACCTGCTGCATTTCACGAAACGTGCCTTTCATCGTGATATGTGATCTCAGCGCTTTCCAGCATTGCTCAAGCAGGTTGTCTTTTTTTTCCTTTTTTTACGAAACTGGACACGCGTAGAATGGTTTTATTAACTTTTGTTAGCAACTGTCGAAGAACTGCGGAGATATTCGCATTAACTGTTGTGAGCGACCGTCGAAGAACTGCGGAGAAATTCTCAGTGAGGATTCTGGGCTGGACTCGTCGATGGCTTGAATAGCGAGTTGCTACTCGGGTCACTCCAAAAGAAATGCACACTATTTTTGCCGCTTGTTTTCAAACTTAATTCAACCTGTCCCCTTGAGTGGCGCCGTCACAGCTTGTCTTCAAGATGGCTGCTACACTTGACGTTCGTCAGAAGCAACGTGCTATCATAGAATTCCTGTGCTGTGAAAACGAGACAGTGGGAAACATCCACAGGAGGTTGAAAAAGGTGTATGGAGATGCTGCTGTCGATCGCAGCATAGTTACTCGGTGGGCAAGCAGGTTACATGATGAAAGAGGGCACGGCAATATTGAGGATTGTCCTCGCAGCGGCAGGCCTCGCACTGCACACACTCCAGACAACGTGCAGAGAGTTAACGAATTTGTTGATTCAAATGGGTCTGAGCACTATGGGACTCAACTGCTGAGATCATCAGTCCCCTAGAACTTAGAATTAGTTAAACCTAATTAATCTAAGGACATCGCATACATCCATGCCCGAGGCAGGATTCGAACCGGCGACCGTAGTGGTCTCGCGGTTCCAGACTGCTGTGCCTAGAACCGCATGGCCAACGAATTGGTGACTGCTGACAGACGCATCACAGTGAACGAATTGTCAATCTACGTTGGGATAGGGGAAGGAAGTGTTTGCAGAATACTGAAAGTGTTGGCGGTAAAAAACATTCGTGCCAGGTGGGTTCTCAGGATGTTGACAGTGGCTCATAAAGAAACAAAAAAACGGTATGCAGCGAACTTTTGGAACAGTACGAGAATGGTGGAGATGAATTTCTTGGAAGAATTGGGAAAGGTGATGAAACGTGGCTCCATCATTTTTCACCAGAGACGAAGAGACAATCAATGGAGTGGCATTATGCAAATTCACCCAAGAAAAAAATTCAAAGCCACACCTTCTGCTGGAAAAGTTATGGCTACGGTGTCTTTCGATTCAGAAGGACTCTTCGTTGTGGAGATCGTGCCAAGTGGAACCACCATAAATTCCGATGCATATGTGACGACACTGAAGAAACTTCAAGCTTCACTGAGTCGTGTTCGACCACATCGGCAAAAGCAGGATGTTTTGCTGTTGCAGGACAATGCGCGGCCACATGTCAGTCAAAAATCCATGGAAGCGATGACAATACTCGGAGGGACAAAAAATGGTTCAAATGGCTCTGAGCACTATGGGACTCAACTGCTGTGGTCATCAGTCCCCTAGAACTTTGAACTGCTTAAACCTAACTAACGTAACGACATCACACACATCCATGCCCGAGGCAGGATTCGAACCTGTGACCGTAGCGATCGCACGGTTCCAGACTGTAGCGCCTAGAACCGCTCGGCCACCCCGGCCGCCTCGGATGGACAACACTGAAACACCCGCCTTACAGTCCTGACCTGGCTCCATGTGCCAAACTGAAAGACTCTCTTCGTGGAACAAGGTTTGAAGATGATGACTCCCTTGTGCACGCTGCCAAACAGTGGCGCCTACAGGTTGGTCCAGAATTTTACCGTGCGGGTATATAGGCGCTGGTTCCAAGATGACGTAAGGCAGTTGAGAGGGATGGATATTATTTGGGGAAATGAAAATATTGCTCCGCCGGCCGCGGTGGTCTCGCGGTTCTAGGCGCGCAGTCCGGAACCGTGCGACTGCTACGGTCGCAGGTTCGATTCCTGCCTCGGGCATGGATGTGTGTGATGTCCTTAGGTTAGTTAGGTTTAAGTAGTTCTAAGTTCTAGGGGACTAATGACCACAGCAGTTGAGTCCCATAGTGCTCAGAGCCATTTGAACCATTGTTCCTAAAGGATGTATCTACACACTGTAAAATTATCAGACATGTAGAATAAAAGATGGATTATAGCAAAAATAGTGTGCATTTCTTTTGGAGTGACCTTCGTACTTAGGAATAATACACTATGCTGCACGACGATCCGAAATACGTACTACTAGAGACTGTTCGCTGATTTAGTTGTATATCTATCAGATTTTTGGCTTTTCGCATGCATAATATTCTTAATGTTGTACTAACTGCCATAATTCCATAATAACATACTTGATCATACATGTTTAAAGCTCGAGAATAGTTTCATAATTTCATTAGAACAGAAGAGGGTATTTTTTTTTTTCGAAGCTGCCCACCGTCAATGATAAAGACATTTATTTAGCGGAAAGATACAAACACGAGGCAGTCCATAAAATGAAGATATGTTATATATATTTTACACCAATTTCCATAATAACAAAAACTTCCAGCGACTGACTTGTATTTACTTTTTTTGAAGTAGCTGACAGCCACCTTAAGATTTCATTAGTTATTCGCCTACACAACAAGAATTGCAACAAATACAGTATTTGTTATAAATAACATTGAGTATTGCAGATCATACATCTGTTCATTTAATAAGAACGTCTCAGAATCGTTTAGAAGATATGTGGTGAAAAAGAAGGAAGTTTGTTGATACCTTTCCCTTCGGACTTTGCAGTGCTACCAGTACGCTGTGGCTTGAACGTGACTACTGCATCTAAGCTACATGGTATAAAATTTCTACAAATGTCGAAAGACTGTAGCCAACTGTAACGAACTGTATCAAATAGACTCGCTATTGATAAATCATCATTGCGCCATAGATTTCGAACGGGACACTTTCATAGCATTCAAATTATAGTACAAAAATCTCTAGATACAAGAATCCTGTAACTACCTATATGCACTCGTACGAAAAACGACGCGTTTTCTAGAGATTCTCAATGTGCTTATGCTTTTAAACAGCTTACATTCATACCACGTAGGGTATAACATTAAACTCGCTGAGTGAGGAGTTCATTTCCATACGTCTTAAAACAATATGGCGTCTTCTAAGTTCTGCTTGTGACATAAAACCGGTGCTGCTGCTCATTCTCCACGCTCCTCTCCACGGAGCAAAAATCTGACGTGACAGTTCCTTGCTTTCATGCTTCACACTCTACTAGAACGTGGAATTTAACACCGTGACGTCACCTGCTTCTCGTTCATGAACTTTTTCACGGGTCGTGAAGGACGCCTTTAGGTTATATTTTGCAGAGCGCTACAGATACAGGTAAGAGTAAAACAACCCGACAGTAAAATGAGAGAGGAGGTCGAATCGAACGTAATTTTTCAGATATCCACACGTCGGAAATGCAACATTCAGGAACTACCTACTCTTACTTAAACAATTTAGCGCACGTAGCAGCGAGGAGAAGGTCCTGCACCCAATGAAACGTGTTTTATGTCGTGGTAGCTGCACCGCATAACAGATCCTCTTGAGCATATGACCGCTAATCTTCGAGCACTAGCAGTTCAAATGCTTTCAGTTACATCCCTCTTTGTTTTCGGATCGTCTACATTACGTAAGACGTGACGTTTTCCGAACGTATTTCTCAGTGTGACGTTAATTATTGGCAGCAGAAAATTTCTTTTGTAGAAATAATTTTCATTCAGTTGTGCGAAGGCGCTTCTTTTATCTGAGTGCTTAGACCATGCTGTGTAACATACATTTTTTTTCTTTTCCTTTTTCTTAAATAATCACATCTCAACTTTTTTTTCTTAATCCCAATTTGTGCTCAGCATTCTGACGATGACTATCAGCAGTATTAGTAACCGATTACTCTAGAGTTGTTGAACTGTAGTGAAATGGTAGGTATCGTACCCTCGACTGACACTATTCTCGAAATATGTTACGCAAGCTCTGTTTTTCTAATTCTGTGAAGTTCCCATTGGTATAGGAATGGTCTTTTCGTGTGCACGAGCAGAAATTTTGTTATAAGAAGAAAAATTCCCTGTTTTTTCAGGCAGTGAGATGAGGCACAGAACAACTACTTTACACTCTCTAAGTGATGAAGTCGAAGGTACTGTGAAATGACCCTCCTCTACTCCGAAAGTATGAAAGAGCGCTCTGCATCATTTACAATGTCTTTCACGTTATGTAGGCAGCAGGAAATTTCGCTATGTGACTTATTTGTTAGTAAATAGAACAAATAATTATCAAACATGGACAAAGATCGTAATTTCCTAGACATGTGAAAGTATTTTCTTAAGTATAGCCTGACTCGCTTAGGTCCTCAGGGAAAGGATAAATAATCACTCTTTTACATCGTGTTTTCAACCCCCTTTGCTCACAGGCCCTTGGTTCAGTACTAGACTGGAAATTATATACCTCTAACAGAATCCATTTAACTGGATGTTAACTTCCTTAAATTTTGCAAATCCTTCGAGTAACGGTTGTCATCAACCTACAACAGTCACATAAACCACTCTAAGGAAAATTTTACTCGAGGACATCAATATCTGTTTACCACTGACAACCTCGCTAAATTGGTTTCTTTACTTATTATCTTCTCGGTTGATAATTAGCTTTTCAATGTAGCACAGGCCAAAAAATCCCATATTTTGATAAAAGTACAGTCTTCTTTAGTGGCCCCATCCAAAGAAGTCACTCAGTAAACGTAATGTAACTTAAGTTTTATAGCAATTTTATGCAGTCTGTTTAGCTCTACTGACTCCTAGGGTTCGTGGTACGAACCACTACTATAATATGACGAAAATGAAAAATTGTTACAGAATCTTCGTCCTTCGTCATGCGAAGACACAATCTGTCTTCTGAGATCTGCAAGAGTCTGCAACGCACTATACTAATGTCTCCAGCACAACTCGATATACTGGTTGAACATTTTGCTTTTCAGCCCATCGATGCTGTTGATTGGCTTTCGCCCCGGCACAGGAATATCTCCGTTCATTCTATGCGTTCTTCTACTAACTACCTAACTGGAATTCTTTGTTAGGTACTGCGTTCTTTCAGGACAATTTATTACTGTAATTCACTACATAATGTTCAGAAAAGTTTCCACTGATGCTATAAGGTTCCCCTTTACGTAATAGGTCAGCCCGGAAAGCCCTGCAGCAGTATTCTGCAATCGATGCGAACTTTGAAGTCAACAAATGGCTTAGTACAAAATCCACTCACCTAGTAATGCTATTAAGACGAAAGATATGCTTAATATGGAAGGTGGTCCTAGTTATTTTATTGCCGACGACCACCAATGGGTCGTAACAGTAAACTTCTAAAGTTACTTTCTAACCGGGGAGGTCTCTCGTACCCCAACTTAACTACGCAAAACCACTCCCCAAATGAAATTCTCGATCTGACGACTAAAAATTATGGAATCGCATTCTCTACACGATCTGAAGGATAATTATAAAAAAGCTTACGATAATTTAGTCCATCACATTATTGGGTGGAGAGAACTGAACAATGCAACGAGACTATTCGTGGGAATTTGGAAAATTTTACGTAAAGAACTGAATATTTCTCAGTCAAAATATTTATTTCAAATGCAGCATTGCATTATCTAAGGTACATTGAGAATTTCAATGCTTATTACATCTCATCGAATGTTCGTACGATTACACCGAAATTTTATTGATCATCTTTAAAATACTGACACTTATTCCGTAAAGTTATTACCAGTGTTAGCATATATTACCAAGAACTCGCAAACTTATCAGAGACCACTCACATTATACTGGTATTACAACATCTGCAACGCATTTTTAATTAGATTTTGCACTGTTTATTGAAATTACATTGATGATCTACGCAGTGTGTATTCTGAGTCATAATATTACTGAAGAGGAACTGTGAATTTTTGGGTCTTGAGGCATATAATTCGATGATGAGAAACATAACTGATATTTTATATTAAGGGGAAGAAGTGTTAACCGATGTTCGTGGTGTTCGTGTCAGTATAGCATGGTTTTTAAAGCAGCTGCGCCCACTAATCTCTTTTAATATTACTGGATCTGCAATAACGTGTCTCCTTTTCCAAAGCATATAACTAGCAACTATCGTTCCAGTAGAAGCTGCTGCTAATTCTTGTTGTATATGGCAGACATCAAGAATTTTGCACTACGAAAAAAGGATCCGTATCTGTATGCGATTTCTAAACTGAGACTCAGTTCAGTGTCAAATCGTCCGTCGAGGGTGATCAGACATAAAGTGTTGTCATTCCATCGGTCCCTACAAAGGGTAGCCAATCAATGATCACTAAGATTCGTCCTCTCACCCCACTTATTTGCTGTCTGTCTTTACGTCTCCTGTCAGCGATTATGCGATGGTGTGGAAGGCTGGATCATTCTTGATATGAGATTTAGATAGAAACTATCGTAAAACCAATGTCATTAAAGCTTAAACGAATTTTGTCGTACATAATTGTATTGTCATTTTCATCTAGCACAAAGGCACCTCGTGCGTAAAACTATTGTGCGTCACTTATGAAAAAGAATCGAAGCTGTTCGTGCAGTGTTTGCCGGTAATGTATAGTTTAATGGCACAAATAACGCTGACAGTTCCAGCATTCTCTTAGGCGCGTGCTCTAGTGTTATATTCTTAGGTTTTCATCAGGTCTCACTGTAACGCAGCTGCTATGACTTGGCAAAAGCTGTGGTAGTGGACGAAAATCGTAGTCATGTGTTCCTATGTCCATCGTGTTAGTTCGGAGTGGTCACTATTTAAGAGATTTTTCATGCACTTCCTTCATACCTATATTAGCAACTTATTCTCTTCAGCCATCACACCGGTTCTTCTTAGGCTGTCGTAGAATTAAGTTAATTGGAGGAGAAGCTTTCCTCTCGTTTAAAATGTTCTTTTCATTCTATTGAGTTATCTGTAGCTGAAATGTACAACGCTTTTCTGAGTGAGTACGCTGCTCCAAACATATTCTATAGATAAAGGTTTTGGAACTGTGCGCCGCGGCCTCAGAAGCAGGGATGTTGCGGTGATTTCATAAAAATGATAATGTTGTCTATTTGCTTCTCAGTATAGGAAGTGCGGTAGTACTAATGGTATCTAGTTAGCCGGCGAGTTAAGTGTTGTTACTAAGGCGACATGGTAGATGGTAGCCGGATAGTACTGCGTGAGTCATTTGTTTCTATCCAATAACAAATACTTTATATGTGGTTGTTCGTCTACTGTGATTTGTGTTTGTCACCATGGACATTTTTTAAAAAATATAAGTCAAGCGCATGAATAGTCTAAAACGCAGTTAAATATAAAGACTGTTATTTGAATTTCGGGTTCTGCTTACCTCTGGAGAAGAAGAATGACCACAACATATCACTTCTTTCAAGGTTCTAGCTACTTCAAGGACGCTTCAGGTATAAAATTAAACGACATTTCGAGTGAAATCACAGCAGTTTGCTAGACAAACCGCGAGATCCCTTCTCCCAGAAGTTAAAAGAAATAGTACAGGGGAGCTAATATTCATACAAAGGCTCTTCTTTAATCTTAATTTAATTTTGTCGTAAGGTCTTATGGGACCAAACTGCTGAGGTCATCGGTCCTTAAGCCTAAACACTACTTAATCTAACACACGCCCATGCCCGAGGTAGGACTCGAACCTCCGACGGGGGGGGGGGGGGGGGGGGGGGAGCCGCACGGACCGTGACAAAGCGACTAGACCGCGCGGCTACTCCAAGCGACCTATCATTTTTGCTTACCATGTAGCAAACAGCGAGAAATGTCACACCATTTTACCGCCTGCTCTATAAATAGTCTCTACCACGACTGATGAGCCACCAGCAGAGCAAACGGTAAATGTGCCTCTTTCAGACAACATTTTTAGTCACCGAGCAGTCGATATGGCTGACGACATAAACATGCCTACTGGCGCGTGGTTAATGATCGATGTTTCACCGCCAGGCCGGGCAGGCACACATCGTCAAGCGTGCGATTCTGCTGTGTCGCTGGTGACCACGCGGCAGTCAGCATGTTAAGGATCACTTACTTGATAAACCGTAATGTGATTTCGTTATTCAGCTAGATGAAGCTACAGGCAACCACAATTATTGTTGCTGTTGTGGTCTTCACTTCGAAGACTGGCTCCTCACCATGCTACTCTATTCTATGCAAGCCTCCTCATCTTCAAATAACTACAGCAACTTACGTCCTTCTCAATCAGCTTACTGAATTCCTCTCTTGATCTTCCTCTAAGATTTTTTAACCCCCCACACTTCTCTCCAGCATCAAACTGATGATCCCTTGATGTTTCAGAATGTGTCCTATCAACCAATGCTTTTTTCTAGTCAGCTTGTGCCACAAATTTCTTTTCTCCCCACTTCTGTTCAGTACCTCCTCATTAGTTACGCTACGTAACTCTCTAATCTCCAGTATTCTTCGCGGCACCACATTAAAACTTCTATTCTGTTCTTGTCGAAACTGTTTATCGTTCATCTGTCGCTTCCATACATGGCTACATTCCATACAAATACTTTCAGAAAAGACTTCATAACACATAAATCCATACTAAATGTTAACAAATTTCTCTTCCTCTGAAGCGCTTTTCCTCCCATTGCCTGTCCATATTTTATATCCTCTCTTCTTCGGTCATAATCAGTTATTTTACTGACCAAATTCATTTATTATTTAAATGTGTCGTTTCCTAATTTAATTCCTTCAGCATCACTTGATATAATTCGACTATATTCCAATACCCTTGTCTTGCTTTTGTTGATGATCTTCTTATGTCCTTCTTTCAAGACACAATCCATTCCGTTCAGCTGCGCTTCCAAGTCCTTCGCTGTCTCTGACAGAATTACAGTGTCATTGGAGAATCTGAAAGTTTTTATTTCTTCTCCCTGGTCTTTAAATCCTACTCCATATTTTTCTTTCGTTTTGTTTACTGCTTGCTCAGTGTATAGATAGAATAATTTTGGGGTGAGGCTACAACCCTATCTCACTCTCTTCTCAACCACTGCTTCCATTTCATGCCCCTCGACTCTTATAACTGCCGTCTGGTTTGTGAACAATTTATGAGTAGCCTTTTACTCCCTGCATAGTTTAGCCATGCTATCTTCAGAATTTCAAAGAGAGTATTCTAGTCAACATTGTCAAATCTTTCTCGAAATCTACAAACCCTGTAGCCGAAAGTTTGCCTTTCCTTAACGTATCCTTTAAGACAATCGTAGGTTTAGTACTGACTCGCGTGTTCCTACATATCTCCGTAATCCAAACTGATATTCGCGGAGGCCAGCTTCTTCCAGTTTTTCCATTCTTCTGTAATGAATACGTGTCAGTATTTTGCAACTTGGCTTATTAAAGGGATAGTTTGGTTATATTCACACCTGCCAGCATTTGATTTCTTTAGATTTGGAATTACTATATTCTTCTTGACTTCTGACGGTATATCGAATGTGTGATACGCCTTGCACACCAGACGGAAGTGTTTTGTCATGGCTGATGCTCCCAAGGCTGTCAGAATGTCTGACTGAATGTCGCCTACTCCTGCGGCCTTTTTTCGGTTTAGGTCTTTCAGTTTCTGTCAAATTTTTCCCGCAGGATCATGTCTCCGATCTCATCTTCATCTATGTTCTCTTTTGTTTCTATAATACTACCTACAAATTCTTTTCCCTTATATAGACCCTCTACATACTCCTTCCACCTTTCAGCTTTCCCTTCTTTGATTAGGATTTGTTTGACACGAGCCCTTCGCGTTCATGAGCTTTCTTCTTTTCTCCAAAGGCCTCCTTAATTTTCCTCCAGGCGGTATCCATCTGTCCCCTAGTGATATATGCTTCTAAATCCTTACATTTGTCCTCTTGCCATTCCTGCTTAGCTATTTTGTACTTGTCAGTCTCATATTTAGGGATTGGCACTCCATTGCACCTACTTCATTCATGTCATTTTTATATTTTTTCCTTTCGTCAATTTAATTCAACATCGTCTGTGTTACTCAAAGATTTCCCCTTGGACTTTCTCATTTACCTGTTTGAGCCGGAGCTGCCTCAACCTATTAATTAAATTATGCTCTGTGCAAATTTCTACCAGGCGGCTTCCTTTTCCATTTCTTTCCCCCAGTCGATATTTACCAACTGTTTTTCCTTCTCTTGCTCTTCGTAATATCGAATTCCAGTCACCCACAACTATTGAATTTTCGTCTCTTTCAATTATTTGCATAATTTCTTTTATCTCATGATGTATTTCTTCATCATGTGTGGAGCAAGATGGCATATGGACCTGTATTACTATGGTTGGTGTGTGCTTCGTGTCTATTTTGGTTCAAATAATGATTATGCGTGTCTAATATATTACGTGCAGTTTACACATGAAAACATATTTCATGAATATTTTCTCTGCAGAAGAGTAACTACTGAAATAAAACCAGCAGACGTATTTGAAATACTGTGCTCTTTTATGGAAGAAAACGTTAACTGTAAAAATGATGTAGTCGTGTGAGCTGATGGAGATCATTGTATGGCTGGCTTTTATACAGTATTTTACGTTCTGATCAGTAATGCGGCTTCTCATGTTGTTAGGACGCAATGTTTTATTCACCGAGCAGGACGGGCATCAAAGACCATGCGCTCTGTCCATGAGGCGCTTCAGTCAGTGGTCTGAGAGGTGTACTTCATTAAAAGTTGACCACTTACGTAAACAGAGATATTTTCAACAAATGTGGGTGAAAAGGTTCTGTATACATTTCCCTAATTTAATACAATAAGTTTTGCTGGATTTCACGTCGTACGTCTTCAAAAGGAAGTATGAACTCAGAAATGAACAATACTCCACTTCAAGAGAACGGCTGAGTTGCGGGAAGTTCGTACACAGTGATTTTGTTTTGAAGGTGGCGTGCTTTGTGACATATTTGAAAAATTCAATTCATTGAATGTATCCCTTTAATAAGACGAACATTTTGCTACTGTCAAACAAAATTTCAGCGTTCATTCTATTTTGCAAGAAAAATTTGGATGATAATGATATACAATTTTCCTGTTCTTCATACAGTTTTGGAAGACGATGATTTTTACCTGAGTGAAGAGTTGAAGTCTTTGTTTCTGGGGTCATTTAACTTATCTCAGAGATTACTTTCTGCAGTGCTTTCCACAAGAAGTTGACTGACACAGCTGGATTGAAATTCTGTAGTGACAGTGGACACAGTGAAGTTTATCGAAACGCGAAGTATTCCAAGCCAGAGATGTATAATGCATGTTATTTGGTGTCCGCGTGACCATTATGTTCTTAATATTTTGTTTTTCCTTGGTTGTAATGTGTATCCAGAGATATCACTCACTCACTTTATCTTTATGCTACGTTTGTTAAATGTTGGAAATAAATATCGTGTTATAAGACCCAATATATCCTTTAGTATTTACCACTCAAAAAGGAGGGCTTTATTAGTATTTCTTCCGACTTCAGAATGAAACCGAAATTCGTTCATCACAGCTGGAGCTTAGTGAAGCAGACTTATCCTTAAGGAAGTCGCCATGTCCTACGACTTTTGACACCTTTTGCAACATCGCACTTACGCGAAGTAGTTTTTTCATTATTGGTAGTTATCAACACGAAAAATAGAACCTGAATGAATGTGGAGGAAGATACTCGAGTCAAAATTTCCAGTCTTATGCCGACATTTGCAGAACTGGCGATGAAGAAGCGAGCTCATCCCTACCATTAATTTCGCTTGGTGTAATAACGTTAAATTAGATTAAAATGCGTTATGTCAACAATTAATAAAGAAATAAAAACATTCCTTCATTTTTCCGGGACAAACTTTTTTACCCTACACTTCGAGTTGGATGTCATGTGTGAAAGGATTCGCGTGTGATTATGTTCAGGTCAAGGAAGCCGTGGAGCCAGAAAGTTTGAAAACCATTGCCATACGTCATATAAAGCAACCGAGGTGTTATTGGTGAATTTCTGCTTAAAATAATTTTGTTACAGATTATAGACTTCGCTTATACCTCAGTAAAAATAAATAGGTAACAATGTATAACATGGACTACTCACTTTCTTTGATTAAAATTGCTTTAATCGCTGCAAAATTATTTCATCAGTCATGTAAGTTTATGTAAAATCGGTTTTCCAAAAATGTCCAATAATAGTATTCCAAACATTGTGCTCATTCCTTCCTAAAATATATAATAAAAATCTTATGAATCCAATTTCTTGCACAGGATAGAGTAACGTGGAGGTCGGCAGCAGAGCAGCCTTAGGGCCTCAACAACGGCAATGACAACAAAACGGATACAACAAATATGGACTCTGGATCACCCAACCTTTCGTTAGCCTTGGCAATTATGACAACAGAGCTGGCAATAATATGGAAGGTACTCAAATATGCTAAAGGTGTCACCTTGATAATGCCGGACTCGGGCCATCTTTACCCCACCTAACAACTTAATGTAGTCGTTATGGTAATAATGCTTGTGTTTAGATAGTTGAAAGGAAACTGGAAGTTATTGGCCAGGAAGTTGTCCTCACATGGGAGGAGGAACGTTTCAGTATTGAAGGTAATGAGAAGGTACACCATTTTGCGTGACGAGCGTCACATGAACGGCACGCGCACGATACTATGATTTCTCAAATTGATATTTTCACATCGACCTAACAGAATACTAGCAAATATATAATTTAGGTAAAAGTCTGTGTTATAGACGCTTACGGTCCGAGACAGAAGGAAAAGAAATGAAATACGCCGACTAAGTGCTTCACAAAATTATCAAGAATAAATCGGGCCATTAAATTTAGCCACAGATTGTACAGGGTGTCCCAGCTATCTTGTCCACACAAAATATCTATAACAGCTATTGGAAACCGACTTTCACCGGTATCAATGTAGGGCTGGGATCCATGAATGTACATGTTTGGAAACAATCTAAAACGAAAGCATATGTGTTTTTTAACACAAACTTATTTTTTTTTAAATGGACCACCTATATTTTTGTCTTCAGCAACCCAAAGCATGGCAAAGCAAATACAGAATGGCTTTGATTGCATCGAAATATTCCCATTGCATCCCGAGATATGTAGACGCGAAGTTGACGCTTGAAACACCCGACATGCGCTGCTAGCGCACGTCCTGAGGCTCAGGCGTGAACCCCATGCCGCCCTTAATCGCGATGTGATTGACATGCGTAACCACACTTCCATACTTATCTTGATAAGTATGGAAGTGTGATTAAGCATGTCAATCTTGATAAGTATGGAAGTGTGATTACGTATGTCAATCACATCGCGATCACGGGCGGCATGGGGTTCACGCCTGAGCCTCAGGACGTGCGCTGGCAGCGCATGTCGGGTGTTTCAAGCGTCAACTTCGCGTCTTCATATCTCGGGATGTAATGGGAATATTGCGATGCAATCAAAGCCATTGTGTATGTGCTTTGTCATGCTATGGGTTGCTGAAGTAAAAATATGGGAGACCCATTTAAAAAAAAACATAAGTTTGTGTTAAAAAACACACGTGCTTTCGTTTTAGAATGTTTCCAAATATGTACATTCATGGGCCCCAGCCCTACACTGATACCGGTGAAAGTCGTTTTCCAATACCTGTTATTGTTCCAGAGATATTTTGGGTGGACAAGATAGCTGGGACACCCTGTATATGAAATATTATTTCCGCGTAGTTGTGGTGGATATGCCACATAATTACCGCGGTGAATAAGTTATAGATCCTCTTACTTGCGTGCAAAAGAAATTGACAAAACTGAGAAGTAAATTAGTAAAATTTCCCCTGAGCTCGAATTGTGCGCTAGCATCTTATCTGAGGCCATTATTAATACAGGTATCGATGGCGTATGAGATTACAAATCAGTATCTAATCATTTGAGAACAGTGTGTACGGGCGCGTGCGGGCAACGATGTGTGTGTGTGTGTGTGTGTGTGTGTGTGTGTGTGTGTGTGTGTGTGTGTGTGTGTGTGTGTGTGTGTGTGTGCTTTAGTATTAATAGTATAATAGTAGTAGTTATACAAACAAACTGAATGGCTGTATGGCTTGAAGCGAGAGATAAATTAAAGAAAATTAAGCTGACTATGATATTTTATCTAAGTGCTCCATATTCAAGAGTCCATAACGCAATGTTACCAACCAATGGGACTGTTTGTGTGTATGATGGTAACTTAAAAATCATCACATCAAGTTCAGTGCTACATGTACTTTTTTCCCCGTAGCTTAACACACCTTTCGAGTCCATTTCCTAAGTTATGCTACTTTAAATTAGCCGTAATTGGAGTAAAGGCAGTAATACGGTTCGCACTGGGACCGGCGAGCACTGTGTGTTCTCTCTCGGGTGTCGTAACTCAGCGCTCTAAGCTGCTGGCGGTAGCTGCACGCCGCTCGTGACGTCACGACAGTAGTGCCCGTTGTGGCGGTGACGGAGCAGTCCCTGAGTCGCACAACAGAGCCAACGTTTCCAGCGTCATCGGCGCTCGCAGGCTCACCGTGTGTCAGTCCAGTCTCTTACTGACGGCGTACTTTCTAAGTAATCATTACCAAAACTGTGCCTGCACACGTTTCCGACTAACAGCTGAAAACGCTGTTGCTGCAAACCCCCACTCTTGCAGATGTTAAATGTATGTGAATTCCTAAAGAACCAAACTGCTGTAGCTATCGATCCCTAGGCTTACACACTACTTAAACTAACTTAAACGAACTTATGCTAAGAACAACACATACACACGTGCCTGAGGGAGGACTCGAACCTCCGGCGGGAGGGGCCGTGCAGTCCGTGACATGGCGCCTCAAACCTCGCGGCTACTCCGCGCGGCCACTTTTGCAAACCGATAATTCGCGCACACAGCGCTGAATCAATGTTAACGATGACTACTTCTTGCGTATTTGGTTAGGGAAGAGATATTTTATATGTGGCATATTCGAAAGAACAGACACCATTTGGATCCTGCAACCACTATGAAACAAGACAAAAAAGAACGCAGGCTTTCTCAGAGAATCTCTATGATAAAATTTTCTCGGTTTGGCAGCCGAGTCAATGCGTTGCTGGAGAACAACGCATTGACTTAGCTCTCAGGTCGAAAAAATTTTATCATCAAGACACAAAGAAATTAAAGACATTACCCCCAGGTGGGGCACTGATTTAGCTCAATGAACCAAGATGAAAATTTGTGCCAGACCAGGGTGCGAACTAAGGCCTCCAGCTTACTAGGCTGATGCATTGACCAATCCGCCATCCGTACACAATGGTCAGCGCAACTGCGTGAAAAACACTAACACACCTCGCGTCAGACCCAAATTCTCAGTTTATCCACACACTACTGATGTAGAGCCCCTTGCCCAATATCCTCATTACTCGCGGTATTTCGCTGAATCCAGTAAGAATTCGAGCGTGGTGTGCATCCGCAATGAAGTGATCATCGTGGTCCGGCATAAATTTTCAACTTGCCCAGTTTATTTAAATCAATGCCCATTGACAGCTAATGTCTTTAAATCCTTTGTGTCTTGAAGTCACTGGAGTCGCTTATTACATCTCAGACAAATTAACATATTGAGGGTCAATTTTACTTTGGCCACCCTGCACATGTTCATTCTTGTCTTCTTAATTTATGCACCTTTCAGAGCTAATCCTTCTTGTACAATCTTGATCTCTGCATCGATTTTAACATGTTTGCTTTGTTCAGTCTTTGCTGTCTCTCTGTAGCTTTTACACCTCACAATTTTCTTCATTAGCAGACTGACAGTTGCTTCATACCTTAGAGTGCGTCATTCAACCGAGCCCTTCTTTTGGCCACGTTATGTCACAAATCCCTTTTCTAGCCCGATTTGCTTCAGTACCTCTTTTTCAGTTATACGATTCATCTGTCCACCTTTTGCTTCTGTTATCTTCTTGCCTGGACTGTTTAACACCCAGTATTCAGCTTGACAAGAAAAGTGAATCACCGAGACTTGGATGAAGAAATGAAATGAAGTAGCTGAGAGGATATATGATGTCATTTCTGTTGTTATCACGCGAAACTACTTTCGTCTGGCCATAACTGTATGTTGTTTGACTGCTTGCGGTGAAAGTTCATCAAACTAGAAAACATTAAATATTAATTCACTTTATTAAAAAAGTGAATAAAGATTTACTTAATTTTGCCACGGGATTTATTGATGATTTACAACTGTCACTGACTATAGAAGCATGCAGAGATTAACAAACTGTTCTCATGCACTACAAAATGCCTTACTAAAGTGTATTTTGTCTGAAACTTTAAATGTCACCGTCCTACGTATTAATTTTTTTCTACTGTAGCTGAGGCCTCGAACTGGGGCAGAGATATTGCATGCTCCATGCTACACTGATCTCAGCTTGAGGGCGATGCTATTCTGAGGGGGAGATCGTGTCTTTTTTAGCATGTCCTATGTGTGTTGCGGATTGCGAAAAGCCGTCGCTAATGTCTGCGGTATCAAACCACCTCAGTCTTTCGACGGGACCACAGTTTCATTGTTTACATTTTCGAAGGCCTTGGGTGTAAGAACACAATTACCAATATCACGTTGCACCCCCTCGGTGCTGGGTGCATGCACTGATTCGATTGGGAAGGGCGACACAAAGCCATTGTATCCTTTCCTGAGGTAAGCTGGCTGAGAGCTGTTGTTAACTAGTACTTGATATCCCAGATACTGACGGTGTCACACACGTTCTATCAGGGACAGATCTGGGGCTCTTGCTGCCTCAAAAATATGCAGACATTTCGTAGGTACAGATGACACGTGTGGAAGAGAATATCCCTGCAGGAAAACGGTGCCACGATACTGCTGCATAGAAGCAGAAGACTCAAGATGTCCATGGTGTACCATTGTGCTATGACCTGAAGTCCGAACCGACGGCTTCTCACACCATGACGACAACAATAAGACTGTGCAGTCTCTTCAGAACAACAGAAGAATGGTATCTCTTCCCAGATCACTGGCACGCTAATCGACGATAGTCAACCAAGGTAGTGGAGAAGCATCATTCAGCACAGAATACAGTGCAACGCCATTCACCATCCGTCAGTTCTGTGCTGGCATAAGTTGTTGCCAGCACAACGGTTGGCAAAGATGTAGCGCGAAGATCGATAGTAGGAGCTGGATCAAGTGCGCCTATCGCGAGAGAGGCCAGAGCCACACCAACAAGCAACACACCTCCAACGCCCTCTCCACAGCAAGCATTTAGGCCGCCACCACTGACTGGAGGTCCTCACTGACTCGCTAACTCACACTCCAATTTGGTGTCCGTCAGTCCACACGCGGAACGGGTCACAGTCTACAATACTACATAGCGACCAGAATTGTGATTATAGCAAGATTACTGATATTGTCCGTAAGAGGACTATTTCAGAAAAAGGTTGTACCACAACACATGGACTAAGGTTACGTATCCAGTTCCTGCAAATAAAGGACCTTATAAATCCATGTGTGAATTTGTGTTGTAGAAAGAGGATACTGGCCACCTTTAACATCCTCTCTCTTAATTCCCTAAGATACGACTCTACAAGTCTAGTCAGTCACGGCACCGAGCAAAACCTAGCCGTTTGTGTTTTGATGTTAATGACAGCCTACGCATGGGACGGTAATTCCCTAGTCTGGTTACTGCTAGTCTCCGACCAATGGTGAAGATGATACAGGTTGTTGTACGTAGTCCATTACTTGTCTCCGGATGGCAGGTACAGTTTTAAAGGGTGAATGATGTGCTGAAATGGAAAAGAGAGTTCGGCATTGAGGGCAGGGGAACTTCGGCCGCCGAGGGCAAGTACTCATTGCATTCTAGGCCACATTGGGCGACTTGCGCGTCGGAGATGGGGATGAAATGATGAGGACAACACAACACTCAGTCCCTGAGCGAAGAGAATCTCCTGCCCCAACCAGCAATCGAACCCAGGCCCCTTTGTATGACCGTCCGCGTCGCTAACGACTCAGCTAACGATGGCAGAGTATGATGTGCTAAGTGCACATGCAATACGGCGATCTACTATTGTTGTGATCACACGTGGAAGACCGGAACCTTGAAGACGAGAATGTCCACCCTCACGATTCGAAGCAGTCCAACATTGGATGACCATCATATCCGACTTGTTCATGTCTGCGTATTGCCCCATTCAATTAGATGGCCAAAAACAGACCCATAATGATGCTTCTTTTAAACTCTGTCTGGTGCTGTTAATACTTCCTCACATATGTTCGCAGGATCTCCGTGTCACTCTCAGTGATCACTAAATATCTGACTCTGTTCATGCGCGTTATATGGCGTATCAGGCCTGGTTCCAACAGAAAAATGCCAACCATATTTACGCACTCCGGTGGCAGCTACATCCGTTACACAGTATTATACTTCTAATCAATTACATAACGGTCGACAGTGTATAGATGTGTTCCATTGACAGACGGTCATATCTGCTGTGTGCTTAGCTTTCTTTGTTTAGGAATGTACACAACTGGCCATTAAAATTGCTACACCAAGAAGAAATGCAGATGATAAACGGGTATTCATTGGACAAATGTATTAATCTAGAACTGACATGTGATTACATTTTCACGCAGTTTGAGTGCATATATCCTGAAAAATCAGTACCCAGAACAACCACTTCTGGCCGTAATAACGGACTTGATACGCCTGGGCATTGAGTGAAACAGAGCTTGGATGGCGTGTACAGGTACAGCTGCCCATGCACTACAACACGATACCACAGTTCATCAAGAGTAGTGCCTGGCGTATTGTGACGAGCCAGTTGCTCGGCCACCATTGACCAGACGTTTTCAATTGGTGAGAGATCTGGAGAATGTGCTGGCCAGGGCAGCAGTCGAACATTTTCTGTATACAGAAAGGCCCGTACAGAACCTGCAACATGCGGTCGTGCTTCATCCTGGTGAAACGTAGAGTTTCGCAGGGATCGAATGAAGGGTAGACCCACGGGTCGTAACACATCTGAAATGTAATGTCCACTGTTCAAAGTGCCGTCAATGCGAACAAAAGGTGACCGAGACGTGTAACCAATGGCACCCCATACCATCGCGCCAGGTGATACGCGAGTATGGTGATGACAAATAGACGCTTCCAATGCGCGTTCACCGCGATGTAGCCAAACACGGATGCGACCATCATGATGAACATGGATTCAACCGAAAAAATGACGTTTGGCCATTCGTGCACCCAGGTTCGTCGTTGAGTACACCATCGCAGGCGCTCCCGTCTGTGATGCTGCATCAAGGGTAACTGCAGCCATTGTCTCCGAGCTGATAGTCCATGCTGCTGCAAACGTCGTCGAGCTGTTCGTGCAGATTGTTGTTGTCTTGCAAACGTCCCCATCTGTTGACTCAGGGATCGAGACGTGGCTGCACGATACGTTACAGCCATGGGGATAAGATGCCTGTCATCTCGACTGCTAATGATACGAGGCCGTTGGGATCCAGCACGGCGTTCCGTATTACCCTCCTGAACCCACCGATTCCATATTCTGCCAGCAGTCATTGGATCTCGACCAACGAAAGGAGCAATGTCGTGATACGATTACCCGTTATCGCAGTAGGCTACAATCCGACCTTTATCAAAGGCGGAAACGTGATGGTACGTGGTGCTCCTCCTTACGCGAGGGACCACAACGTTTCACCAGACAACGCCGGGCAACTGCTGTTTGTGTACGAGAAATCGGTTGGTAACTTTCCTCGTGTCAGCCCGTTGTAGGTGTCGCCACCGGCGCTAATCATTTGCATATCACAGCATCTTCTTCCTGTCGGTTAAATTTCGCGTCTGTAGCACGTAATGTTCGTGGTGTAGCAATGTTAATGGCCAGTAGTGTATATAACAGTAAATTCTAAATGCTCACAGCAAAGACTTCCTAACCGTTACACCCGTTAAATTTACTACTTTCGATCGAACAACAGACCATTCTCAGGCATAAGAAAGTACATTACTTAAAATACATACGTTTGATTATAGTCATACCACTTCTGTCTGGCCCTGTACTTCCCCCAGCTGACATATTGAGTAACACATAAATTTTGAAATTTTATGGTTTCTATCATTTTCATGCAGTTGACGCATAATGTTTATTTAGATAGAGATGGTATAGGCCTCACATATGTCCTGCAGTTAATGTCTTTTTTATGTCAGAGAATGGTCAGTTGTTCGTTACTACGAACGATTTCAAAGTCAGATATAGCTATTACGCCAAATCATAAATTTTCAAAAATATTTAAAAGTCTGTAAATCTTCCTTTCTTTAATATACTATGAACGTAAATATACATTTACTGTTAATATATTTCTGTATCTGAAAATAGATTCGTACAGCTTGTAGTTTGCTTTTTATACTTCTATACTTCTGCCATCGTCAGCTACGTTTCTATCCAGACAGCACTGTTAGCCACCTACTTTTAGCTTGTCTTTTTCCTATTTTGTTTTCCCAAGCCGGCCGGAGTGGCTGAGCGATTCTAGACGCTATAGTCTGGAGCCGAGCGACCGCTAAGGTCACAGGTTCGAATCCGGCCTCGGGCATGGATGTGTGTGATGTCCTTAGGTTGGTTAGGTTTAATTAGTTCTAAGTGCTAGGCGACTGATGACCTCAGAAGTTAAGTCGCATAGTGCTCAGAGCCATTTCAACCATTTGTTTTCCCAAAACCTTAAATCTATCACTTTCCATTACCCTTGTCATTATCAGTGACATTCTTCTTATGTTCCTTTTCCAAGACACTATCCAATTCGTTTAACTGATTTTCCAAGTCTTTTGCCGTCTGTGACATAACTTGCACACAAATGAACGAAAATGACCGTATAGCCGACACATGTCAATACTGTTAAGTATTTTATTTCAAGCAATTGACAGCCTATACGGACTTACGGTATTTTGCAAAAAGGAGTCGTTCTGGTGTGTGCGACTGATTTACAAAGACATATGGCCGTGACCATTAGGTTTTTTGGACGCTAGTTCATAGGAACAAGGCTTTCTGCCACTAGCTGTCGCAGCTCTAGTGCGGCACAGTAACTCACAGCTACGGCGTTCGCAACTCGACCTTGCGTCCGAGGGCGGCTGTCGTCGAAAATTGATGGCACGCAGCTCGGAAATATATTTGGCGGCCGGCGGCGGCGCCGCGCTGTGACGTAAATACTTTATAGTAGGGCGCTCCAGGAATTCGGCAGCGCGCTGGCCAACGCACCTGAAGCCGCGCCGCGCCGCGCCGGGCCGGGCCGGGCCGGGCCGCCGAGGCGCCGGTTTGTTGTCGGTGGTATTTCAGGAACTGGCAGGCGGCGGCGGCAGCGCCCGCCACAGACTCCTGTACGGCCCACGGCCGCACCGGAACAGCCCGCCGCAGAGAGGCGCTGGGCGCTGTCGGGGAGCTCCGAGACAACTGGGCTGAGCGACAAGCATCTACACTCCACAAGCCACCTTAACTCGTCCTCGCGTGGAACTTGTTTCACATCGCGAAGCCTGATGTACTTTCACAAATGACGTGCGCGATTTCAGAGATCACGTATCCATACACTCTGGTGAGTGGCTGTTCTGTAGCATGCATTACTGTTGTCCATTCAGTGTGTTCAGTGCTGTGCACAGCTCGTACTTCATTATATCTAATCTGCTGTCCTATAAAGTACGCAGCTCGTGGTCGTGCCGTAGCGTTCTCGCTTCCCGCGCCCAGGTTCGATTCCCGGCGGAGTCAGGGACTTTCTCTGCCTCGTGATGACTGGGTGTTGTGTAATGTCCTTAGGTTAGTTAGGTTTAAGTAGTTCTAAGTTCTAGGGAACTGATGACCATTGATATCAAGTCCCCTAGTTTTTTGGTTCTATAACCTACAGTGTGTCCCAAAAAGAATAACCCGATTTTAAATACAATTATTTATTAGGAAGAAGGGCTGAACACCAACAAAATACTAAATTACTCAGATAAGACAGAAGTTTATAAAAATCCATTATAAATTGGTTCAAATGGCTCTGAGAACTATGGGACTTAACTGCTGAGGTCATCCGTCCCCTAGAACTTAGAACTACTTAAACCTAACTAACCTAAGGACATCACACACAGCCATGCCCGAGGCAGGATTCGAACCTGCGACCGTAGCGGTCGCGCTGTTCCAGACTGTAGCGCCTAGAACCACTCAGCCACTCCGACTGGCCCATGATAAATGTTCAATATCTCCTCCATTCCAGAATTAGATTTTCACTCTGCAGCGGAGTGTGCGCTGATATGAAACTTCCTGGCAGATTGTGTGCTAGACCGAAATTCGAACTCGGGACCGTTGCGTTTCGCAGGCAGAGGTAGCGAGTTCGAGTCTGGTCCAGCACACAGTTTTAATCTGCCAGGAAGTTTCATGTCCTCCATTGGCTGCACGGACAACATCTAGCCGATAGCCGAATTCATCCCAAACTGAGCGTGACGTGTGTTCTGTCACTGAAGCTACACCAGCTGATATTCTGGTTTTTAGTTCATCAATGTCACGAGGTACGGGAGGAACGTAAACACATTGGTTAACATATCCCCACAGGAAGAAATGACATGATGTTATGTCAGGGGACCTGGGAGGCCAAGAGTGTAAAGCCTGGTCTCGCGGTCTTGGACGCCCTATCCAACGTTGAGGCACGTTGGCATTGAGGAAACTACACACTTTGTACCAGTGCGGTGGTGCTCCGTCTTGCTGATAGCACGACGCGTAGACTTGCGGGTGCTCCGCCGGGCGGGGTGGCCGAGCGGTTTTAGGCGCTACAGTCTGGAACCGCGCGACCGCTACGGTAACAGGTTCGAATCCTCCCTCGGTCATGGATGTGTTTGACGTCCGTGGGTTAGTTAGGTTCAAGTAGTTCTAAGTTCTAGGGGACTGATGACCTCAGCAGTTGTCCCATAGTGCTCAGAGCCATTTGAACCTTTTTTTTTCTTTCTTTTCGGGGGCGCCGCTCAAATGCTCGTCGGATTTGTTCCACTGTTTGTTCAGGAGCGCGTGATCGGCCAGGACTTTTGCCTTTACAGAGGCACCCTGTTTCTTCAAACTGTTTATACCACCGTCGAATGTACTTTGTTGATGGTGATTTAGCACGAAATCGAATATGGAACCCCCGCTGAACTGCGATCACTGACTGAGTACGACTGAATTCAGTAAGACAATATGCTTTCTATTGCGCGGACGCCATATTGCGCGAAACTGGCTGCACGCTCCAGGTCAGCGCTCGTAGCGACATCTAGCGGATTTTTTTCTGAAACTCTAGACCATGCCAATTTCATCTAGCGCTGTTTCAGTTACGTAGTGACATTTCTCTCAATATTGGTTCAAATGGCTCTGAGCACTATGGGACTTAACATCTGAGGTCATCAGTCCCCTAGAACTCAGAACTATGTAAACCTAACTAACCTAAGGACATCACACACATCCATGTCCGAGGCAGATTCGAACCTGCGACCATAGCAGTCGCTACTTAATATGGTTGAAGTATAGCGTCTAAGAGTGGTTTCCGCAAGCATCCTCTCGATGTTGCATTGATTGCCATCATTCTGAAGCTACGTACTTCTCGTAGGTTTCAAGATCGGTATTCGTTTATTTATTTCATACGACTGTTTGAACCATCGACGAGCGCAGAATCTTTTTCACGGTTTTCTTCACTCTTCTTCGACGATCGCTAACAGAGTTAATGCATCTACTTCATGTGCGTCCGTTTCGTAAACAAACTGTGCAATTTGTGCAGCCGGAGAGCGCAAATCATGATGAGGAGCCTGTGTTGTGCGATGCAGCAGGTCGTTTCAGGGCCCTCTCCAACCATGGCAGACACTGCTGTTTCAAGAACAAACACGATTTATAGAACGTAGTACTTCATAGAGTAGCAAGTAAGATATAATGAAGTACGAGCTGTGCGAAGCACTGAACACACTAACTGGACAACAGTAATATATATGTACTCACAATAGCCAAAATTCCAGTGAGTAAGTTGTGTTTACTTTCTGACAAAAGCTGGCTAGTCACATGAAGATTTACGGCTACTGTGGAAATACTCCAGTCGTTGGTCTAAGCAGCAAGATATTAAGCAAATACATTATTTATATAAGTAACATCGACTATTGCAGATAATACTCTTATTAAATTAATATGAAAGACCTAGAATATTTTATAAACCAAAAGGCTAAAAAAAATTGGATGTCGCTACATGCGGGTCTGCTATCTCTCCCTTTGAAGTTCACAACATTATCAACTACACTACGGCTTTGATATGGTGCAGGGCCTCATTTAGGTATAATATACACTTCGTTACGGCTATACGTTCAAACGCCATTATCTGATGTTTAACTATGATAAACTGCACCCGAAAAGAACATTATCGTGCCGTATCATTAAAACCGTATGCTTTCCTAGTACACCAGGTATTAATCTAAAAGCATCAAATACGAGAAGCCTTTATCCACTTATATGCCGTTTCCTGTCATTTTATTGTAAAAAACCATACCAAAATTATACATTCTCGAGAGATTCTCAATGTACTGCTGCTCTGAAGCAGCTTTTATTCGTAACTCGTCCGCTATAATAAAAATAATAATTATGGAGTTGAGCTCCATACAGTGTCCGCCTTAATAAGCGAAGGGGTCCGGGTTCTGTTCCCGACTGGGTCGAAGATTTTCTCCGCTCTGAGGCTGAGTGTTGTCTCTACGTTCGTACCGTCATAACTGACATACCACCATTGAGATGGCTGAATGGACAGGTCTCGAAAGCCAAAAAACTGAAAAAAAGTATAACTCTATACAACATGATATCTCCTAAGTACTGCTTGTGACATAACACTGATGTCTCATCTCATTGCCACGTTCCTCTCCACGAAGCAAAAATGTAACATGCCTGGTTCTTCATTTCAGACTTCGTAATGCAGTGGAATGTGGAATTTCACTATGTGACGTCACCAGGTCGTTTTCCACGCTTTTTCCCGTACTGTGAGAGAACAGCCTTAGGATGTATTGCTAAGGATCTTTGGCATATATGTTATGGCTATATGGCTGACGTTAACCTCTGGTAGAACTATAGAACGTTGAAACAGTTCAATTGGGAGTCTGTTATTTGCTTTTCTGGAGTTTGTACATGCTTTGGATGTCTAAAATGCTAATCGCCTTTTATTCGCGCGCAGGCTTTCGTCAGAGTAGCTCTGTCTACCCGACGGGAGGCCCTCGTCACACGACATTTCATTTCATTTCATTTCATTGGAAGATGTGTTTGTTTTGTCGTCACTGCTTAGCAGCGAGGAGAGTGGGAGTTCTGTCGTTTAAGTCGTAGTGAGACAGACGCCGAGCAGAGGGCGCGTGGCAACGAAGACGTGAAATTAAGGGCATCTACGCTTAAGTAAAATGATTTGTGTTTGAATATTGTGAAACAGAGAAGAAGGATTTGATTAGGTATTTAGAATGAAAAGAAATTAAGGCAATATTTTTATTTATTGGGACTGCAGTCGCGAGTAGTAGGAATTATTGTTGAATGAGACATCCGCGTCAGCGAAGTTCAGATTTATCATTGGAGATTTTGTAATTTTCACTGAAAAGCATTTTTTATGTTTATCAATTATTTGTCTAACATTTGTGGGCGTAAGGGTTTGATGTGAGTGTTGCCCTTTGTCAGTGTTCATAAGTGTTGTAACATGAATTTCGTACAATTAATAATACATCAGACAGTTTAAAAACAGTTTGTTAAAGGAATATTTCGCCTAAGAGCTTTGTCCACATCTACGATCTAAGCCAGTTTTTACTTAAGGAAATATCTCACTAAGATATGTGTATAAAATAGTTTGTATTGTATTGCGTGCTAACTGGGGGCCTAGAAACGACTGACAGGCTCCGTCCCCGTCGCAGCCGCAGTGGTCCACCACCCCACGACGACTACCGCAGTCCACTTCACCCCTGCGTCGCCCCACACCGAACCCAGGGTTATTGCATGGTAGTAATGGTGGTGTACGCGCACATGGAGAACTTGTTTGCGCAGCAATCGCCGACATAATGTAGCCGAGGCGGAATGAGGGAACCAGCCCGCATTCGCCGTGCCAGATGGAAAACCGCCTAAAACCATGTACAGACTGGCAGGCTCACCGGATCTCGGCACAAATCCGCCGGGCGGATTCGTGCCGGGGACCAAGCGCTCCTTCCCGTTCGGAAAGCCGTGCGTTAGACCTCACGGCCAGCCGGGCGGGCAACATAAAATAGTTTACTTGTTGCCTGGAGCACTGCGCTAATCTCACAGCAACTGTAGTTAGCAATTTGTAGCTGGCGCACAGAGAGCATCAGACAGGGCGTTGCCAAGCATTTACGTTACGAGGCAAGATATTTTCATTTCAGGATCAGTTTCCTACAAAAACTATCAACGCACAGGGACCATTTCATGAATACCATTATTAAGTACATCATTAACACACAGGGAATACTTTGTTTAATTAAAAAGATTTAACCAGTTTGCAAATTTTGCAGAGTGATTATAAAGCAGGACCAAAAATCATATTGTGTTCTCGCAGGCAGATGTATTTGGCTTCTCTCTCAAGTGGAAATGCGCAAAGGCACCCAAGGCTAAACAACAGCAAAGTTACAACCAACCTACCAAGTCAGTACTAGTTCAAGAAATTAAACGAACGTATAGAATTAATAAAAGAATCTTCAACGTATAGTATGGCCAACTATCATGACAACCGTCGCCGACATCCACAGCCAAGTTCGGTAAAGCATGCGTGTGCGGTAGCGCTCATCTCTCAAGTAAGCTGGTTCAGACCGTGCTAGTATTTAGTCGCAGAGAGGGAAAGACGTGTTGGCGTAAAGGTTACCAGTCTTTCGCCACTGTCCTCGAGTAAATTGCATGCATATCTGCAGCGTGTCATGAAGTGAGGGTGTGTGGTACTGCTGGTGGTGATCTATCTTTCGTGTTCGTTGGTGCTACTCGATATACCTCGGCCTCTCACAATCATCATAGAACACTGACACTACACTACACACTCGTCCGTTACACTCTACAAATATACATACAGCACAACTCTCAAACAACCGCAAGGAAAGGGGTCAATATGTGGAGAGGGAGAATATATACTAGGGTTAGAAATTAAATAGTGGCAACCATTTATTCACAACCGATACAAAAGAGTTACATGTTTGCACCTGTTACTGTCCTTCAAAGTAGTCAACAGCGTTGTGTAGATCCCGTTGACAGATATGTGGAAGGCGTAGCATACCGTTAGCAGAGCCTGTTCTGTTGATGGTGCGAATGGAGCGGTCTGCTGCCTGTCGAATCTATGGAACAATTTAGATGCGAATGACACGAAGTGGTTCCTTCATCTTCGGAATCAAATCAAAGTCTCACGTCGTATTATTGCTCGTTTTTTGGAGCATCACCTGCGACCAGCTTTGCGAAAGAAGCGGCGACACTTTCTGCGCAACCCACCCACGATTTTGCACGACAATGCGCGGTGCATATAGCGCAAGCTGTGGGTGCTCTGTTCGGTCGATGGGACTGGGAAGTACTGTACCATCCACCATACTCCCCGGACGTAAGTCCTTGTGACTTTGATTTGATTCCGAAGATGAAGGAACCACTTCGTGGCATTCGCTTCAGTAGGGTTCCAGAGTAGGCAGTAGACCGCTACATACGCACCATCGACAGAGCTACTAAGCCTTCCACATCGCTGTCAACGGGTTCTACACAACGCTGGTGACTACTTTGAAGGACAGTAACAGTAGCAAACATGTAACTCCTTTGTATCGGTTATGAGTAAATAGTTGCCACTATGTTCCAACCCTCGTAGATCGTTGGTTGCATGTGGATCGTGAAAATCGAGGTGGTCTGCCTGTCACCGTTTCCTCTAACATCAGCTTAGAGAGATCAGACCTGAGACACTTCTGCTCCCTGGACTGTCGAGTCATCGGGCCAGGGAACTGGCTGGTTTGCATTGTTGTCTGCCATTGTAGTGATGGGCAGCGGCAGCTGGATGTGAACAGCGCGTAGCGTTGCGCAGTTGGAGGTGAGCCGCCAGCAGTGGTGGATATGGGGAGAGAGATGGCGGAGTTTTGAATTTGTAAGAATGGACGTCATGAACTGATATATATATATATATATATATATATATATATATATATATATATATATATATATATATTATGACTAGTAAGGTAAATACATTGTTTGTTCTCTATCAAAATCTTTCATTTGCTAACTATGCCTATCAGTAGTTAGTGCCTTCCGTAGTTTGAATCTTTTACTTAGCTGGCAGTAGTGGCGCTCGCTGTATTGCATTAGTTCGAGTAACGAAGATTTTTGGTGAGGTAAGTGATTTGTGAAAGGTATTGGTGAATCTTAGTTAGGGCCATTCTTTTGTAGGGATTTTTGAAAGTCAGATTGCGTTGCGCTAAAAATATTGTGTGCCAGTTTAAGCACATTCGTGTATATTTGTTCAAAGGGGACGTTTCACAGTTCGTGTTCACGACAGGTCCGAGCTTATCTGCTCTTTGGTAACTGCACGATCTGCCACTGTCGCCCCTACAAAATGACGATTCTGGAGAGCTTCTGTGCTGCGTCGACGTCCAGAACCTCGTCTACGGGTGTGAAATGGTCACGTGACCACTGCTACTAGCATCGTTGCACAACTAACGGAGCATGTCCAGTGTGTGTGGCAATTGTCCGAAAGGATTATCCTGCAACTCTGAAAGCCACAATTTAACACCTTTCGGTATCTTTCACCTGGTTGTAGGAAGCAGTCCTACTTCGAATATCTTGACAAGAGCTGAACGGAACAGCGCATGATTGATTCCGTGGTGATGGAAACCAACACATTCCGCGAAAATGCGGCAGCTGCTGCACCACTGCTAGCTGCGAATTAGTGATGTGTACCAAGAACTAAAGCTAGAAAAAGATTCTAGTAGCCGGCTTGACTGGGGTTATGAATGCATATTTTGCTACGGCTGTCTGCCGTTGAGCAATTCCGCCCGCCTAATGCACACGTTGCTAGACCTGGGGTGTCGCCAGTTTTTAGTGGGAGGGGTCACTGTCCCTTCGCGGCACTTGTGTCTGGGCTAGAATTTGAAACTAACGGCCACTGTAACCTCTGCAAATTTACGTTATCTTATGTATTTTATGAATTAAATGATTGGTAGTCATAAAAACTGCTCATCCCCTGCCATTCAATAACTACAGTATGTATGAGGCAAACTATCAGTGGTTTACGTTGCGTGTAAGAATTTGCTTTTAACGTGTGAATTATCAGTTTAAATTCATTGTCTTTTTAATTAATTGGTGTCAGTCAAGTGCTTCCAACCACTGGTCTCATAATTGCATAATCAGTCCGAATGTATGATTGGAAATAGGATTCTGATTTTGTTTTACTCTCTCTCTCTCTCTCTCTCTCTCTCTCTTTCTCTTTCTCTTTCTCTCAGTGGACTAGGGTGGACACAGATTTCTAAGACTATACACGTTTCCGAAATGTCTCCATGTTAAATTTACGACAGGCGGCTGGATTCACGACGTAGGTTATCCCAGTCAAGAATTCCACAGATTTTCATTTTTTCCTATTATGACATTTCTTGGAGTACGAAAATCTCCTCTATGAAAATCAACATGGATTCCACAAACGGAGACCTTGCGAAGTTGAACACGCTCTTAGGTCGAACGAGCCGACGATATCAGCCCAGATCGATGCCGTGTTTCTCGACTTCAGGGAAGGGATTTAATGCAGTTCCTTACAGTCGTTTTGTGAACAGAATGCGAGCTTACTGATTATCGCAACAGACGTGTGAGTGGAATTCAGGACTCAAAACATCACTCACAGCGGAACAGACTCGACAGACGTTAAGGTAATTACAGGAATACCCCAAGGAACTGTGGTAGATTATTTATAAATTATCAAGTGGAGAGCATCGCTATCTGTTGTAGCGTTTTCGTAGGTAATGCGGTTGTCTATAATAAGGTAGCAACGGCCAGAAGACTAACAGAAAGACCTTAAGAGGATGGGTCCCTGGTGTAGAGAGTGGCCGTGGACTCTGAACGGGAAACTACACGATGCAGTCACATTAATGGGGTCACCGTCTATGTTCGACGTCATCGTGCAATAACCACTCACAGACAGAGGATGACTGCAGTACCACTGGAGGGTGTATAAAAAGTGTCGGGGGACGCGGAAAACATCGCAGTCGTTGTCGTAACACGGAGCGATTTGTCTGACGTCCCAGAGGGTATCAGTGGTTTTTGGTCACCATTGGAAGCATTTCCGAAATGGTGAGGCCTGTAAATTGTTTGCGTGATACTGGCGCCAGATGGCACTATCCAAAATCGGCGTCAAGACAACAGTGGTGCTCCACAGGCCAAAGATGACAGGGCTGCGAAGGTGCGCACGCAGACGTAAGTGTTGACTACTGGCCTGCCAGACGAACACTGGGCTCCCAAAAGCGCCCCCTCAACGATAGTTCGGTGAACGTAGTGTGTACAGGTCTCTGCAACAGGAACCTCGTTGATGGACCCATGCTGACTGCTTTCGTCGGCGACGAAAGTGAGCCGTGACTTACTGTTAAGCTCTTGCAGTTACGCGCTTTGCGGCGTCCTGGTTGGCTAGCTCCCTCTATTTAGGACGGCCTCGGCTCGTGAGGAGAGATTCGGTCAGGGCAGTGACGGAGACTCTGTCGGCGGCAGTGACAGAGGGAAGACAGCGCACGGAGCATCGGCCTTGGTGACATTCCGGCACCTAGGTGTGGCGGGAGGAGGAGGATGAGTGTTTAACGTCCCGTCGACAACGAGGTCATTAGAGACGGAGCGCAAGCTCAGGTGAGGGAAGGATGAGGAAGGAAATCGGCCTTGCCCTTTCAAAGGAACCATCCCGGCATTTGCCTGAAACGATGTAGGGAATTCACGGAAAACCTAAATCAGGATGGCCGGAGACGGGATTGAACCGTCGTCCTCCCGAATGAAAGTCCAGTGTGCTAACCACTGCGCCACCTCGCTCGGTAAGGGGTCTGGCGGCGAGCGGAACAGGAGTGCGGAAGCAGTCACCGGTCAACTTAGGCTATGTTTAGGAGTCGTGTCTATCTTGAATCCTAAGGAGAGCGCGAGAGTTTACCCTGGCGTGCATGTTAAGGGCGAGCTCCTGGACTAAATTCAAATGGTCAGCCATTTTATGGTGGAACTTTTGAATGTGGTTGCTCCGTGTAGCCACTTTGATTTTCGCTAGTCATTCCTTAAACCAATTGGGCTTTGGTCCGGAATACTTGATATTGCAAGTCCATGTAACTGCACTGTGCCCGTGTTCTGTTGCATCTATCCTGAATTACAATGGTGGCCGATATTCGGCGATTCATTTTTTGTTATTATTTTTTAATATGTTAAGTGGTCAATTTTATAAATTAAAGTTTATTCTCTGTATAAAACTTCAGCTGCTAATTTAAATTGGAGTTCCAAACTTCTTCCTTGTTGGCGACTATAATAGTAACAATTTTCCGCCGTCAAACAATGCTTTTGTATTTTAAAAAAAATCAAATGGCTCTGAACACTATGCGACTTAACATCTGAGGTCATCAGTCACCTAGAACTTAGAACAACTGAAACCTAACTAACCTAAGGACATCACACACGTCCATGCCTGAGGCAGGATTTGAACCTGCAACCGTAGCGGTCGCGCGGTTCCAGACTGAAGCGCCTAGAACCGCTTTTTACCTTTCTGTCTACATTATTCTGTGGTTTATTAAGTTTTCAAATTTATGCTGACTTTTTGATCACTCGGTATATGTGGGAGGTAGTAATATGTTGCTTCACTCATCATCGAACGTACGCTCTTCGAATAAAAAAAAAGTTTTTTAATCAAAATAGGTACTACATAGACATTCATCAGTAACACAAATAAGTTTGTCAGTGTTATTACAGTGTTGCTTATTAAAGAAGAAACTACTCAATTCCATTTGATGTAATTCCTGAGATATTCAGAAGTTTTTAGTGATACCACAAAGGACTTTATCTATTGTATTGTTATAGTTTTTATGAAAATCAGCTATTCGTTAAACTGAGTGGAAGGAATGAAAACATAAAATTTGTTGCTTCTTTAGCTTCCATCGGAAAAGGGTACGTTAAACATAAGACACGGTTTTATTACAAAAGTTTTTTTTAATTTATTTATTATTTTTTAACCTTCTGTGTTACACGTGAAAAAACTCACCAGTATCTACTTAAATTTTGGAAACTTTGTCATGAACGTAGTAGAGTACTGATAAATACAACGAAACACTATGTAGGCAGCGGAAAATGTAGGCTCAAATTAACGTGCCGTACGAAAGGGAATTGATTTACCAGTGGGTTCATATAGAATTCCTACAGTTATTCATTATACTAGTATTTACTGACGATTTTTCCTATTGGCACAAACAATATACAGGATTTTTTGTATGTTTAATTAAGCAAACTCTTTCAAAACAGAATGTAAATCTATTGCCTTCAATGTATCGCTTTCAGTGGCAGAAGTTGAAAGTCTACACAATCGTTCTTGACAAAGTTAAGGTATGCCTTGATCAACTTGGGTTTTGAAAAACTACTTGCAACACATTTGGTGATGTTGTTGTCTTCAGTCCGAAGACTGTTTTCATGCAACTTTCGGTTCTACTCTATCGTGTGCAAGTTCATCTCCGAATAACTACTACAAACTACGTCCTTCGGCATCTGATTACTGTATTCGTCTCTTGGTCTCCCTCTACAATTTTTACCCGCACACTTCCTTCCGATACTAATCCGGTGATCCCTTGAAGTCTCAGAATGTGCCCTATCAACCGATCCCTTTTTCTATTAGTTACGTGATGTACCCATCTAATATTCAGTATTCTTGTGCAGTACCACATTTCAAAATCTTCTGTGTTCCCTTCTTGTCTAAACTGTTTACCGTTCTTGTTTTATTTTTTTATATGGCTACACTCTAGACAAATACCTTCAGAAAAGACTTCCCAACAATTAAGCCTATATTCGATGTTACCAAATTTCCCTTCTTCAGAAATGCTTTTCTTCCCATTGTCAGTCTACATTTTTATCAAGTCTACTTCGGCCATCCTCAGTTATGTTTCTGCCCAAATAGCAAAATTCATCTGCTGTTTCAAGTGTCCTAATCTGATCCCCTCAACATCCCATTCCATTATCCTTTCCTTGCACTTGTTGAAGGCTCATCTTATATCTTCCCCTCAAGACACTGTCCATTCCGCTGAGCTGCTGTAGTAAGCCCTTTGTTCTCTCTGACAAAAGCGCCGTGCGGAAATGCCTTCGAAACGACACAGGCGCTTTCCTTCTCCATCCTTCTCTAATGCGAGCATGTGCTCCGCCTCAATGATCTCGTTGCCGAGGAGGCGTTATACACTAATCTGCCCTTCTTCTGACAGAATTACGATCTTATCGGCAAAGTTTTTATTTCTTCTTCCTGAGCACTAATTCCTTCTCCAAATTTTACTTTTGTTTCCTTTACTACTTGTTCAGTGTACAGATTGAATAACATCGGGGATAGGCTACAACACTGTGTTACTTCATTCTCAATCACTGCTTCCCTTTCACGTCCCTCGATTCTCATAACTGCCGTCTGATTTCTATGCAAATTGCAGACATCCTTTCGCTCTCCGTATATGATCCCTGTTGCCTTCAGAATGCACATGTATCGTACTAAAGTAGTAATGTACTTCCTTATAAGGTAGGACTTGGGTGTAATTTGAGACGAATGACATTGGGATTTTATCGAAAAGCCGACATTTCAAAGGCATTTGTACTAACACACACTTCCACCCGTATCAATTTTCGCAACTAATTTTGATAGAACCTGTATAGAAGTTATACACTTTTGGCAGCCTTTTCGGCTTAGCTGCCCAGTGGTTGCTTATATGGCTTGTGTCTTAAAGGTACGTTTCTGTTTACTAATCTGTCCCGCAACATGTTACACGTTGTGATACGACACACGTGTCCGAAATTTATTGAAATGGAAACAGTCTGTAAGATGCTGCGGCACAAGTGCCAAGCGATTTGTGCCATGAACAATGAAAACAGAGTGCAGTGCGCAGTAATCACAGTCCACATCTCCCGAGTATAACCTCTCTTGTTTGTGGTTGTGATATTTCACTCTTGTGTTAGTGATAAAGTTTGTTTTGTCATGGAGAAGCGTAAATGTAAAGTGCGGAAACTTATCGAACTATGTGCATAAGAGACAGTGATGTGAAGAAAAATACGGCTGAGGGTATATATTTTGTCGAGTATCTAGGTGAGACATTTAAAAAAAAATAAGATGAAAAAACTAAGGCTTTGATTCGCCACAGCCTTTCAACGATACATTTTTTAAGCTGAATGTCGAGGAACAGCAGGTCCATATCCTCAACTATTCCAGCCTGGAATTATAGGCTATGCTGGTTGACAATAAATAGTTAAGTAGCCAGTTACTGATGTGAATGATCAGCTCCATTCCAGCAACTCGTGTCAGGAAGTCGTTTCTGAAAGTATTTGTATGGAGTGTAGCCATGTATGGAAGTGAAACTTGCACGATAAATAGCTTGGACAAGAAGAGAATAGAAGCTTCCAAAATGTGGTGCTACAGAAGAATGCTGAAAATTAGATGGATAGATCATATAACTAACGAAGAGGTACTGAATAGAATTGGGGAGAAGAGGAGTTTGTGGCACATCTTGACTAGAGGAAGGAATCGGCTGGTAGGGCATATTCTGAGGCATCGAGGGATCACCAATTTAGTACTGGAGGGCAGCGTGGAGGGTAAAAATCGTAGAGGCAGAACAAGAGATGAATACACTAAACATATTCAGAAGGATATAGGTTGCAGTAGGTACTGGGAGATGAAGAAGCTGCATCAAACCAGTCTCTGAGCTGAAGACCAAAACAACAACCATCTACGGAGACGCAAGTCTAGCATTAACGAGTTCCAGACTCCTTCCGAATTTCTTCCACCTAGAAAACTTCTAATCTACCATATCAGTAGCTTTCGCCTTTGTTTTAGTAGTTCATAGTATGTGCCCGCCATTAGCACAAAAACTGAAGTAACTGAGCTGTCCATATTGCCATCAGACTCACAAAATGATGGAAAACGCTGGATATGATTCACTGTACAAACGGGCTTGCACTCCCGACCTGTATTAAAATGTCCCTGGTAACTGGGAATGGAAGACAAAATGACACGCAAGATGTGCCTGGAACTTGGCATGAGGGAAACGTAGCTTAAAGCGGTGCTGGCTGCGATGCAACTTGTTGCCGGCAGTAGCGTGGATTTTGGAAACTCGCGGGCTTCGGCCAACACGCTGCCGGTAGTGTTTCGGGTAGCAGCCGCCGAGCGTGGGGCGGCGCTTGCGTCGCAGGTGGCAGCAGCGTCGGCGTCCCGGACTGCAGCGGCCGCGGCGGCGGCGTCTGCCGTGCAGTGGCCGGCGGCGCGTCGTGGCGGCGCTGCGGGGGCGTCGGCGCGTGCAGTGAGTACAGCGGGTACAGGGCTCGGAGTGCACAGTGCGGCGCTGCGAGGCGGGCGAGGCAAGGCATGCTGAGGGGCCGCGCCGACGGCGACGCCAGCCAGCCGCGGCCGCGCAAGAAGCTGTCGTTCCGCGCCCAGCCCGAGATCATGGGCTGCTACCGGCGCACCGTCAGCGCCTCGGGCGCGCAGCGCGACCCGCCGCGCCGGCCCGAAGGGCAGAGCCAGCGAGCCGCCAGCGTCGAGGACCTGTCTCTGGAGGTAGGCAGGCGGGCGACCACGTGGCGCCGGCCAGACCGAGGGCGGCGCCGCGCCGCGCCGGTCCGGTCGATTAGTCGCGCCCTCTGCCGCCCACGCTCCGAGTCGCCCACATCATTAGCGTACTTACAGGGGAACCTCTCCATCGCACCCCCCTCAGATTTACTTATAAGTCGGCACAGTGGATAGGCCTTGAAGAACTGAACACAGATCAATCGAGAAAACAGGAAGAAGTTGTGTGGAACTATGAAAAAGTAAGTGAAATATACAAACTCAGTAGTCCATGCGCTAGATAGGCAACATCAAGGAAAATCTGCGCTCAGGAGCGCCCGTGGGGTTATCGTGAGCAGCTGCGGAACGAGAGGTCCTTGGTTCAAGTCTTCCCTCGAGTGAGAAGTTTACTTTATTTTCGCAAAGTTATGATGTGTCCGTTCGTTCATCGACGTCTCTGTTCACTGTAATAAGTTTAGGGTCTCTGTTTTGCGACCGCACCGCAAAACCGTGCGATTAGTAGACGAAAGGACGTGCCTCTCCAATGGGAACCGAAAACATTTGAATGTAAGGTCTTAGGTCAACCGACTCCTCCACAGGAACACACGTCTTATATATTCTATACGACACTGGTGACGACATGTGCGTCACATGACAGGAATATGTTGTCGACCCACCTAACTTGTACACGTGGCGAATGGGTAAAAAGATTCTTCTACCTTGCCCGATTTAGGTTTTCTTGTGAATGTGATAAATACTCCCAAAAAAGTGATCGCATCGGACGGACAGATAATAATTGTCTGAAAATAAAAAAAATTAAAACTTTTCACTCGAGGGAAGACGTTAACCAAGGACCACTCGTTGCACAGCTGCTCACGCTAACCACAGGACCACGGCGCTCCTGAACTCACATCCTCCTTGATGTTGCCTATCTTGCGCATGGACTACTCAGTTTTTATATGTTGCTTTTTTTTCATAGTTCCACACAACTTCTTCCTGTTTTCTCGATTGATCAGTGTTCAGTTTTTCAAGGCCTATCCACTATGCCAATTTATAACTAAGTCTGAGGGGGGTGCGATGGAGAGGTTCCCTTTTTAGTCGCCACGGCGGCTTCAGTACCGATAACAGCACCGTGTTTAGACAATTGCAATGATGAATACAAAATTAAAGGTTGTACAGAACCACATTTGGCATCCTAAAGTGCTTAAATCATCAATACCTAGAAACTATTAACGATGATGGGTAGCTAGACCAATAAATATAAAATAACCCTATTTCTTTGCAAAAACAGACTTAATACCAAACAGGATAGCAGCAATCAGTGAATTTTACAGTGTTACTTATAATCCGTATTGATTGCAAATTTTTTAAAATTCATATGACCGGGTTCTGTTCATCTAGAATCATCTTCAGATCTGTGAAAGTTGCTGGATTTCGACGGGTTACTCCTGCAACCGAAATATCAGATCTGAAGATGGTTCTAGATGAACCGAAAATGGTCATACGAATAAAAAAAATTTCAGTCAAGACGGATTATAAGTAACATTGTAAAACCATATTTCTGTCTGTTAATCTCTGCTTCTGTTATTTAAAAGTGACTATTTTCGTACACTGTCGCCCATCTTCAGACTTGTCAAACTATAGGCCTACATGGTGTCCGCCAATTACTTTTACAGACCTCTAGGATATGTAGACGGGAATAAGTACGCAACATTTTGATCAAGCACCCTCGCCCGGGAACGTATCGTTTACGTTCTACGACGGTTTCAGTTTGGATGTTTAGCTACCGTGCGGCTGGTCCCGGCGGAGGTTCGAGTCCTCCCTCGGGCATGGGTGTGTGTGTTTGTCCTTAGGGTAATTTAGGTTAAGTAGTGTGTAAGCTTAGGGACTGATGATCTGAGCAGTTACGTCCCATAAGATTTCACACGCATTTGAACATTTTTTGATGTTTAGCTCATCCACTTCTGCTTGAGGAATCGAATTGGACGCGACGCAGTACAGTTACTAGGAAATAATTCGAAAGAAAACAGAATGAGACATCAGTTTATCTCTTGAGCACATTTGTTTGCATTAACACTGAAACATTACGTGTTTACATCATTCCGAAACAGCATGTTGAACGTAAGGAACGTAATGTTTTAGTGTTCATACAAAATATGTGCTTAAGTGGTTAGTGGATGTTTCGTTATGTTTCCTTTCGAATTCTTATGCAATAATTGTACTGCGTCACACCTAGCTCAGTTTCTCAAGCAGAAGTGGATGACCTAAACAACTAAACTGAAACCGCCGAATAATGGAAAAGTTACGTGGTTGCAGTTCAAAATATTATGTACCCACTCCTCTCTACAAGTTCTAGTAGTTTGTAACGGAGATTTCCGAACACCTTGTATAAAAAAAATGGCAACACGGTTCTAATAGAGCGTTTACAATGTTACGGAAAATAATTTCTTTCTCTCTAACTGCAGAGTAGCATAAACAATTTTCGCTGGGAACATATTATGCATAAAGTTGCTTCTCAATAGGACTCTTCACTGAAGATAGCACGTCACTGTTATCCGAAGAACTGTAAGAGTGACACAGCAGATTCGTAGAACTCTTGCGGCATGATTGTGGGCACAAAATGTGTTATTGTGTGCCCAAAATCTTTTGTTCATACCTGACATGTTGCATCAAGTGATGAATTTGAAATCGCACCTTATCTGTAGTGTATTTGATTTTGGGTGCTGTGTTGACGAGAGATTCCAGACAGCTGCTGAATCGACAGGTATGACAATCTGTGACTCGCGAAATAAGTACTCGTAATTTCAATGAAACACAAGTAGTTACTTTAAATTTGTGCTCAGTATAGTCACTTTCTGAAAGAGAAATTAAATAACTTTTCACTAATAGGCAATGTCTTGTTCCTTTCCCTTTAAAGTATCCAGGTATTGTGCAGATACAATGTTTATAAACCACAGAGTAACGATCTGCTTTATTTGAGTGTTGTAATTAATTTCTACTTCTAAATCAGCAATCTCACTTCACTAAAGTAGATTTCTAGCAAACATTTATCAAAGTATCTTCAGTTAGGTAATTTCAAAAATAAATTACCAAATCAACAAATTTGTATTCTCTTCAATACTTGCAACAGATTTATCCACAGAGCAATATTCGCCCCATAATCACGTAATAAAATTATTATGAAAATGGTTCAAATGGCTCTGAGCACTATGGGACTTAACTTCTGTGGTCATCAGTCCCCTAGAACTTAGAACCACTTAAACCTAACTAACCTAAGGACTTCACACACATCCATGCCCAAGGCAGGATTCGAACCTGCGACCATATCAGTCCCGCGGTTCCGGACTGCGCGCCTAGAACCACTAAATTATTATGAAACTACAGCCGTAGTTTCAGAACTGTTACAATGGATTATTAACAGAATGCAGATTCGTAATTTTTTTCTTGTTACAATAACATTATCGCTGTCTTAACATGCTTCGAGACATCATCTTGCGGAGTCTGGCTGTCGACCATGCCGCAAACTGGTCCGGATTAATTTTTTCATCAAAATAGCGCCAGATAACGTCTCCACCATCACCACCACCCCGTGTAGAACATGAAACAAAATGAAAATACCAATTTTGCAGCGTGTATACGACATATCCTATGTCATAACACAGTTAACTATTTATGAAACAAACGTCATTAAGTTCAGTACCACGCACTTGGGAGCAGCGAACTTCGGAGTGAATCAACTTCCCAGCTGAAACACTTTAAACTGTCATGTTGTGCAAAGTATTTCGACACTAGAGACCAACATACGAGGTGCAATGCAGGATACATACTCCAGTCATTTAAAACTCTTCCAATTGAATGATACTTCAAAGTTATATATAATAATTCAGCAAGAAACAGGCTATTGTTCGATAAACAAATGCTTAATCGGTCAGACATGATTGTTACGCCAGCTATAAATCAAAATTTCTGGCAAAATAGGCGAACGGTCTGTTTGACAAACGTTAGGCAACGCCGCAGACTGCCTAATAATTTGACAAACTCATGAAGGATGATAGATTGTTTGATCGTCTACGGTGGCCTTTAAAACATGTTAGAGACAGACGACATGTCGTTATTAGTTAGAAGAACTCGTGTATCTCCCTCAGATAATTCTTCAGCCATCTCTCTCTCTCTTTTTTTTTTACAGATTTTGTAACGCATTTAAACTAACTTCCGATGAGCTAGAGACTTCAAAGAGTATGACAATGCAATATTACCTTAATTTCTTCTCCGATGTATAGGGAAGGGTATTCTGTACGTACGCGAATGGTTCGCACGGAAGGACAGTTGCTGGTAAGCTTTCATGTGATCTTAAATCTCTCTTATATTTACCTTCACGTTCTTTTCGTAGTTGCACCAGCTGAAGAGAAACTGAGATATACCTGACATTTACCGCATGTGCCTGTTGTAACCTAAAATCTGTGGAAAAATTCCACACGCACAACACAAAAAGCAGGAAATCGTTATTTAAGTAGAAATGAACTTTTAATATACCATAACGATACATCTGACTAAAAAATAATTTCTCCTAGTCCTATACACATTTCTAACCCCACATGCACATCCTGAAAATTTGTGAGTTCCTAATAACGATGAAAATACGAACGTCCAGAATGCTGGTATAGCTGTGGGTCAGTAACTTTTGTTAAGTAGAATGAAAAACCTGTCCAAAGTTGCAAATTTTACTTTTTTTATTCACTCGGCTACTAGTTTCGGGTCGAGACTCATGTTACGATGATTTGAAATTGGGTCTCAGCCCGAAACTAGTCATCTAGTGAATAAAAAAAGTAGAATTTGCAACTTTAGAGTGGTTTTTCGTTGGACAATGAAAATATTTGTAATTCTTAAAACAATAAACATGGCTACATGCAACAGATAACAGTGAGGAGATGACTCATTCATGTGTCACTTAGTAGCTGGTACATAGTAGAAAAGTGAACTATTCATGTATCTATTGTGTGCTGCACGTTCCCCATGTTTTTCGTTTTAGATCTTGCAAGTATTTTCGTAGATACTGAAAATTCACAATTACAAGTTTTTGAGAGGAGTGAGAAATCTGTGTGGGCCCAAGAGAAATTGTTTTATACTTTTCAGTCCGCATTAAAAATGTGACGTATTTTTATTTAAGTAATTATTTTCGATTAGTTTCTCCTTCCTCTCTGTGCACACGCCCTTGGCAGAGGCATATCTCGCGACATATATGTATGAGAACTAGAATTTCTTTTGTATCTTTAGAGGTACAAAAAATGGCACTTACTAACCATGCAGAAAATACCTGCCTGCACAAGTAATGTATAACCTTGTTTCCATGAATTGTATTATCTATGGAGAATTCGTGGTGCTAGGAAATCGTTTATTGATATCTCTTTATGGTTGTTGCAGCACGTAACGTGGGAAAGGATCGACAAGCGATTGAGGACAATTCATACATGCGAGAGGGAATCTACTTTATATCCGACGCAGGGGAAATGTAGCTTCTGGCAGGTTTATTCATGAGTAAATTTACAGCCATCAACCGAATACGTTCCTCACTAACATCTCCATTACAAGCTGATAATAGTAAGGCTGCAACGAATCTTGAGTGGTGCGTCACACAGTTCCCTCGCCATGGATGGATCGTTGTGGGCCTCTGACACAACCAGAAGAAAAGCTTCGTTAAATGTTACAATGCGCTACACGCTTTGCAATAATAATCGTTCAATATTTGTGGCATTTTTATTGCTGAACGTTTATGACATACATTCCTCCAAGAACGCTGGATTACTGGTAAACAAATGTATTATTGTCGAGTGCAATGGATTTACGTTGGATGTGGACAACATTTTGAGAGTTAGCTGCTGCACTATTCGGGCGGAATGATCTTACTCTTCAAAGAAGACGACAGAACATACATTACTGTAAGGCTCATTTCTACACTACTTTTTCTGGGGAAGACAAGCGACTTGGTATGAGGGTTACAGCAAGGATCTCGCTTTTGGGCGAAGCGCGATTGAAATAGATCTCTGCTCGTCCTTATTTAGGTTTTCCTTTTGTTCTGAAGTAATTTCAAGTGAATTCCAGATTGGTCTCTTCCAAGAACAACGGTTGTTTCTTATTACCGAAAAGTGCCATCTGAATTTGTACTCCGTTCCGAACGACTTTGCCTTCTGGGTAAGGTTGCTCTATAGCTCCCTCCAGCATCTGAAATTAATTTTCGCTGTGCAGCGGAGAGTACTCTGATATGATAGCGGATTGAAACTGTGTTCCGGACGGGGATTCGAACCCTTGATCGTAGTCTTCCGCGGGCAAGTGCTCTGTCAACAGAGCTACCCGTGCATGGCTCACAACCCGTCCGCCAGTACCTTATCTCCTACCTTTCAAACTTCATAAAAGTTCAGCGTAAATAGCTGGTCTGGCACTCCCTAAAGGCATGATATTGTAGATACGTGGCTTAGCCGCAGCCTGGCGGTTTGTTCCCAGAATGAATTTTCATCCTTAGCGGAATGTGCACTGATTTGGAGGGTTAATCTTCCAGGAGTTTCCAAATCAGAGCACAGCCAGCTGCAGAGTGAAAATTCCTTCTGCAAATGATCCACCAGGCTGTGGCTAATCCCTGTCTTTGTAATATCCTTTCCACCAGGAATGATAGTAACGCAATGTATGCAAGTTTGAAATATTGGAGACGAGGTACCGGCGGAAGCAAAGCTTTGAGGATGGGTCGTAAGTCGTGCATGGGTAGTTCAGTTAGTAGAGCACTTCCCCGCGAAAGGCAAACGTCCCTCGTTTGAGTCCCAGACTGGGAGGATGACAACGTAGAGACAGCCAACATTCAGTGTAAAAATAATACTAAAATGATAAAATAACACCCAATGGTTACTCGCTAACTGATAACTGACTTCCGTGTTTCATAAATGCTGTCTCCTTGTAGGAAAATACATATGACCTACACAGGGTGCTTCACAATTCATGTTATACTCTTTTAGAGGGGACTTAGTAGATCAATACTCTTGTAGAGTAGATCAACTTTTACATAAGAACCCATGTCCTGAAACATCATCCAACGACGCTAAAGAGCGTCACAGTTATAGGCGCCGGTACCTGTAAATGTAAACAGGGCGATTCTGTGATGATGTTTCAAACTTTTAAGGTTGATGGAGAAGGATAAATGCACCAGTTTGAGATGACAGTCCCCGTACCGGAAACTAACGAGTCGAAAGTTATAAGCGAAAACCGTTCTCATACGTCTGACACTGGAATACACGTATCGGTACTGTTGTTGCTGAGATTGTGAGGCAGGCTGCTTTCAGTGGTGGTAGTATGGACCACAACAAGGGGAAATGTCCAGTAAACATGGACTCTTTACTGCATACCTGAGGAGCTACGTGCACTTGTTCACCATTGCTAGTGTGAAACATCTCCTCTACTGAACAAGTACTCATAACTCTTAAGTTACACGCTTTAGAGCCCATGTTCGCTAGATCTTCTTTGTCGGTTTGGCCCAAACCCCCGGCTCTGAGAGTTGCCTGTCCTACAATCTCAGTAACAACAGTACCAGTACATGTATTCCACCGACAGAGGTACCAGAAGGGTTTTCGCTTATAACTTTCGAACCATTGTTTTCCGAACCAGTCACCTTTACCACAAATTGATACATTAACCATTCTCTATCATCCTAGAAATTTTTAAAAAATCATCACGGAATCACCCTGTATATACATACATTTACAGGCGCTGACGTGTACAATATCGAAGCTCTGTAGCATTGTTCGGTGACGTTCCTGATGTGGATTCCTGAGTAAAACTTCATCTACTAACTCCAATCTATAATCTCTAGAAGTGTGTAACATTAATTTTGAAACACTCTGTAGCGGACTCACTGGTTAAAACTGAATTGTCTACATAAAATACTTCTGTTTTCCGTCCAACTCCCCGAAAAATCGCGGTACCCACTCTTCCGCAATAAAGTCAGCTGCCGCAGTGTTTTTTGATCTTACGAACTTGTTTCAGTGTGCAAGAAGTGACAGCTGGTACTTTAAATGCCAGGACTGTAATAGTAACAGTGAAGCAGTGATTAACTGTATGTAAGAGTTTTCTCAAGAGGATAGCATATGACCATTTGCGGCGACTCCTAAGTCCGCTACAACAACTTCATGAACACTGTGACTATATATAGGAAGTTTCCTTCACACTGAATTTATAGATATAGTCTCTTGATAAGTCTGGCGAAACGGAACTTCAGATTGTACAGAGTGTAGCCTTTATAACAAATTCAGAGGATCAAATGGTTCAAACTGTTCAAATGGCTCTGAGTACTACGGGACTTAACATCTGAGGTCATCAGTCCCCTAGAACCTAGAACTACTTAAACATAACTAACCTAAGGACATCACACACATCCATGCCCGAGGCAGGATTCGCACCTACGACCGTAGCGGTCGCGCGGTTCCAGACTGAAGTGCCTAGAACCGCTCTGCCACACCGGCCGGCTCATAGGGTCAATCTAAAGATTGTTTCTTGTACCTGCATTTAGACGTCAGTTTGTGTGCGTGTGTGCGTATGTGTGTGTGTGTGTGTGTGTGTGTGTGTGTGCGCGTGCGTGCAAGTAAGGGGAGGAGAGGGAGAGAAAGAGGGAGGGGGAAAAATCTGCTTTGGCGGAAGTAGCTTCGTAGGCCATTTTGATGCACAGCTGATGTACTTGAGAGAGATTTATAGCCCTGTTTGAGCATCACGTCACCGTGATCTGCGGTACTGCTCTCCGCGCGTCATCCATCTGCATAATACAGAGACGTCCGTGTAACGAAAACCGAACAAAAATAAATGCGAAGTGGCTGCCAGCATCTGATGCCGGCCGGCCGTGGTCTTCCGATCGCGTGAATCACGTGTATCATTTGCGTTTAGGGAATAACAAGCGACGTAATTGATTTTTCAGAGGCTCTCACTACACAGACAAGTGCGTGAGATTGTAGAGGCCGACTTTCGCCAACATGGCACGCATCTTTGTGATGGCCACTGACCATGCGGGTGCTCCGTGCTGACTGCTCCAACATACCGACAAAAGTGAGGCTGAGTGACGCTATTGTGTTCTATTTGGCCCCAGCAAGAGACTGTCAGGAAGACACTGCACCAAAAAGAGAACAAAGTAAACCCATATAATTTCTAACCCCGGGAACAATACTAAATAAGTGGGATGGTAACTAAGGTCGTGGTCTACATGGGTGAGCAAATGAAAGATTGACATTGATTCTCGAACATGCAACAAAGTATTTCGCTTTGAACGACGCGTTTAACCTTGGGCACAAAGAAATGACATCTATAAAACACGAAATTCTGTAAACGAAACGTTACGTCGAAGGGCGCTCACAAGAAACAGCGTCACCATAAGTTTCAGTACGTCGCAGCGTAGAAATGGCCATCGTAATGAAACATTAACAAGTCAGCGAATTAACACCACGAGAATAGCAGGCAGGGTCCACGCGATGTGTCTAGACTCAGCGGTCCCGGAAACATAAGTGTGCCTTGTCGCCCCGACAACTTGGGCACGCTTGCTCTAATCTCAGTCCCGCTGACTCGGGTTTGATCAGTCAGTTACCGCCTCCGCAGCACAGCGTATAGACCTACAGGGTGGCCCAAATGTCCAAATGTCCGGAAATATCCTCATAAAATCCAGACGGAGTAGCAAACAGTAAAACAAAGCCCAGGAGAGGGAAAAACTCGTAGCCCATGTCACCAACGTGTCTGCCATCTTGAAAGCCGCTGTCTTCGATTCGACTTGAAAATATCCAATAGGAAGGTGGTCGTGTGGCATTTCAGACAGACAGAGAATTTCACCAGAAAAACGATGACGTTGTACTTTGAACACAGCTTTATTCATTCTCGAGTTATAACCAATTACGTGTGGCAACAGTGATACGCATGGCAGCGTGAATGTTACGCACCGAAAAGGCATTAAACCGTCATTATACAATCCCGAGAGAACACTAACAGACATAGGACAGTTCGATATGCTGAGGTAAGTGATTTGTACAAGGTATAGGTTAATGTTAGTCAGGGCCATTTTTTTGTAGGGATTTTTGAAAGTCAGATTGCGTTGCGCTAAAAATATTGTGTGTCAGTTTAAGCACAGTCTTGCATAATTTTTCTAAGTGGACGTTTCAGTGTTTATGAACCTTTGGACCACCCTCTAATTTAGCTATGTAGCCGAAAACTGTAGCATTCCTAAAAGACGAAACCTCTGCATACTCTTCACACCTCGCTAGTGTGTTAACTCGCATAAAGATAAATGATATGGAACGAACTGCTCTCAACCCGTGAAAAAAACTGATGACTTTCAGAAAACTGGAACTTGTAGCTTCGATCATCATCGAGGTTCTTTTGATGCAACTCTCCAGTACTGCCACTTGTGAGCTATCGCCTTGATTTGATCACAATATACGCTTAGGGATTTTCATGCGAACCATTACTTCCACCATCCTTTCTTCAATTAGAGATTTCAGTAATGATGTGTAAGAATGTTCCCAACAATATCTTTCTCCTTATCTGACTGTAGGATGACTTCGTGCCTTACCTGATAAAGCCATAGGAGACTCCAACATCCCTTGTTTAAAAAAGCATCCCATTACTAGCCTAAAGTTTAAGGAAAACTAAGGGAAACTTCAAATAGGATGCCGCGATAGCCATTTATAAAGCCAAACGTGCCTTTGCAAAACCTACCTATGCCAAGACAGTATCAAAATCTCTCTATACTTCACGAGACTAGACCAGACATACAAAAAGAAGAGAGCAGGTAACTTCAGTTTATACAGGGTGTTACAAAAAGGTACGGCCAAACTATCAGGAAACATTCCTCACACACAAATAAAGAAAAGATGTTATGTGGACATGTGTCCGGAAACGCTTAATTTCCATGTTAGAGTTCATATTAGTTTCATCAGTATGTACTGTACTTCCTCGATCCACCGACAGTTGGCCCAATTGAAGGAAGGTAATGTTGACTTCGGTGCTTGTGTTGACATGCGACTCATTGCTCTACAGTACTAGCATCTAGCACATTAGTACCTAGCATCAACGAACGTGGTTTTACTGTCAGTGCAATATTTACAAATGCGGAGTTGGCAGATGCCCATTTGATGTATGGATTAGCAATAGCCGTGGCGCGGTACGTTTGTATCGAGACAGATTTCCAGAACGAAGGTGTCCCGACAGGAAGACGTTCGAAGCAATAGATCGGCGTCTTAGGGAGCACGGAACATTTCAGCCTATGACTTGCGACTGGGTAAGGCCTAGAACGACGAGTACACCTGCAATGGACGAGGCAGTTCTTCGTGCAGTAGACGATAACCCTGATGTCAGCGTCAGAGAAGTTGCTGCTGTACAAGGTAACGTTGACTATCTCACTGTATGGAGAGTGCTACGGGAGAGCCAGTTGTTTCCGTATCATGTACAGCGTGTGCAGGCACTATCAGCATCTAATTGGCCCCCACGGGTACACTTCTGCGAGTGGTTTATCCAACAATGTGTCAAACCTCATTTCTGTGCAAATGTTGTCTTTACGGATGAGGCTTCATTCCAACGTGATCAAATTGTAAATTTTCACAATCAACATGTGTGGGCTGACGAGAATCCGCACGCAATTGTGCAATCACGTCATTAACACAGATTTTCTGTGAACGTTTGGGCAGGCATTGTTGGTGATGTCTTGATTGGCCCCATGTTCTTCCACCTACGCTCAATGGAGCACGTTATCATGATTTCATACGGGATACTCTACCTGTGCTGCTAGAACATGTGCCTTTATAAGTACGACACAACATGTGGTTCATGCACGATGGAGCTCCTGCACATTTCAGCGAAGTGTTCGTACGCTTCTCAACAACAGACTCGGTGACCGGTGGATTGGTAGAGGCGGACCAATTCCATGGCATCCACGCTCTCCTGACCGTAAACCTCTTGATTTTTATTTATGGGGGCATTTGAAAGCTCTTGTCTACGCAACCCCGGTACCAAATGTAGAACTCTTGGCGCTCGTATTGTGGACGGCTGTGATACAATACGCCATTCTCCAGGGCTGCATCAGCGAATCAGGGATTCCATGCGACGGAGGTTGGATGCATGTATCCTCGCTAATGGAGGACATTTTGAACATTTCCTGTAACAAAGAGTTTAAAGTCACGCTGGTACGTTCTGTTGCTGTGTGTTTCCAGTCCATGATTAATGTGATTTGAAAAGTAGTAATAAAATGAGCTCTAACATGGAAAGCAAACGTTTCCGGACACATGTCCACATAACATATTTTCTTTCTTTGTGTGTGAGTAATGTTTCCTGAACGTTTGGCCGTACCTTTTTGTAACTCTCTGTATATGTAGAGAGAGAAAATATAATAAAACATTTTATTTATTTACTTAAACATGACTGTAACTTACATTTTAAGTTTGGATGCAGTAATGTTTGTCTACCACGCTTTTGACGGATCATGAATACAATGTATGGTCAACATAATATAACGTGATATAATTACAGTTTTTCCATTTACTTGTACTATGAAACATTGCTTCTTGGCAAGTTTAATGATTCTAAGTCAACGGAAAGCGTTCTATAAATTTTGATGAGTGAGTTTTCATCAAAATATTAGACATGAATGGCTGCAACTTTTGACGTCATTGGCTTAGAAGCTTACAACTTTCACACCGTCGATAAACCGCCACTCTTTTTATGTGACATAAATTTGACCTCGATGCGCTACATCGTTCCAGAGAAAACGGATCTTAACAGGGAGAAAAGGAGACGGATTGACAGACGGCTAAAAAATGACAAAATATTTTTCATATTATGTAATTACAAATTATTAATTTTCGGATTTTTCCTTAACCTCTACTGTGAAGCCTTGCTTCCCAAATTTCATGGTTCTAGGTCAACGGAAAGTACCTTACATATTCTGAAGAGGGAGTTTTGAGTATGAAAATATCTCACATAAGTGGCCGTCTCTTTTGACTGAAGTGACTTAGAATCTTACACTTTTTACACCTCCAACAGATCATATGACGCAAATTTGAACTTGATACACCAAACTGTTCCTGTGGTAAAGGGTTCTTAACAGTTGGACACACACACACACACACACACACACACACACACACACACACACACACACATAAACACAAACACACACACAAACGCAGACGAACAACAAAGTGACGTTCCAAGGGTTCCGTTTTCACAGCTTGAGTCACGGAACCCTAAACATGTAAAGTATGGCGCTTACGTAAGAGGAAAGATCTGTTATTGTGTTTTTGCTATCAGAATAGTACTTGGAAACCATCATATTCGGTAAATGTCTAGAATTATGCGTATGGAGAGCTGGAAGTGGAAGGATCACATAAAAGCTATGGCAGGTAAGGTAGATTCCAGACTGAGATTCGTTAGAAGAATCCTTAGGGAGTGTATCCAGCCACAAAGGAGCTAGCTTACAAAATTCTCTTACCATCAATACATAATATTGCGTGTAAATCTGGAATCTATGCCAGATAGGGTTGATTGGCTCAGTCAAGGAGATCCAAAGAAGAGAAGCGCTGTTCATTACATGTTCATTTACTAACCACGAAATTATCGCGGAGATCCTCAGCAAACTCCAGCGACAAAGACTATAATAGAGGCGTCGTGCATCACGGCAGGTTTTACTGTTGCTATTCCGAGAGATGATTTTATTTGAAGAGTCAAGTAGTACAAACTCTTCCTACGTACATGTCACGGACGGGTAATAGAGGTACATCTATAGCGATTGACGTGAAGGCTTAGCAACAACCGTTCATGCCGCAGGCTATTCGCAACTGCAACAGGACAAAGGTGGATTTCGCTGTGGTAGACAGGGCGCTCTCGGTCACAAACCATTATATGGCTTTCAGAGTATATAAGAAAATGTAGAGGATGACAGTTAGTGAACTATATAAAAAAAACGTACATTAGTCACGTATTACGGCGTGCACAGTCTTTACTCAAAATGTGAACGTCACCACAGATATTCGGATTTAGCTTATGATAGGTTCCATACTCCTGCCATCGTTGGCGATGATGTGGCGCAGACGAATAGTGAAATTCTGCATGATCCACTGAAGTGCCGGAACATCGATGCTATGAATGAGCTCCTGAATAGCTGTTTTCAGCTCAGCAATGGTTTTGGGGTTACTGCTGTATACTTTGTCTTTCATATAGCCCCACAAAAAGAGCCACACGTGTTTAGACCCGGGGAGTACGGCGGCCAATCGAGGTCAATGCCGGAGGCCTCTGGGTACCCCAGAGCCAGAATGCGGTCCCCAAAGTGCACCTGAAACACTCTCTTGCTCAGGTGGGGACGAACTCCGTCTTGCAAGAACCACATATTGTCGAAATCAGGTTCACTTTGGATAATGGGAAGGAAATCATCTTCCAAAACCTTCACGTACTGCTCGGTAGTCACCGTGCCATCAAGGAATATCGCACCGATTATTCCATGACTGGACATTGCCCACCACAGAGTCACCCGTTGAGGGTGAAGAGACTTCTAGATCGCGAAATACGGATTCTCAGTCCCCAAATGCGCCAATTTTGATTATTGACGAACCTATCCAAAAGAAAATTGGGCTCCGTCACTAATGCACATGCCCATGCATGCACATGCAATTCCCATCATGCCCCTAGGGCAACAGTCCTAATGCAAAATGTTCATAAGTCATGACGATTTTTTTTCATACTGTATATTACCGATGAAAATTTTTCGACCACCTATCACAACTATGCATTCGTGATTAAAACAGGGATTCCGTTCTGAATGCTTTATCGCCTTGCCGTTCTCATAATAAAACAAGCGTAAACAGGCAGTGACTAAGCGCTTTTTTTCGCTTATTTGACAGGTTGTCTGCATAGAGAAGCGCTGATGAATATCCACAGCGATATTGAAGCGCCTTTACTTAAGACGGTTCCACTCGAATAGGCCTCGGTCCTTCATCCGTCTGTGTAGCAGTCAGTTGGCATGGTTTACAGTACATTGTGTGCCTCTAGCAGTATGTTTGTATACGTAAACATGTTCCTATCATATTACCTTTCAGTGGGACGGAAGCAGGAGATTCGAATTCAAAAATGTACTGTAATTGTAGCTCTGAATCAGAAAGACTATTCTAGTAGTCAACAGCAACAAAAGTTGGCGTAACCCCATCTACTGTGGTGTATACGTAGCAGCTGAGCAATACAAGTACTTCGCTATCTGAAAGACCCAGAGTTACATTCTACAGGAAAGATCAGTCCATATGTGTATAGCGTAGACGTTAGAGGACTCTTACTGTGCCTGATATTCGCTAGGAACTAATTATTATGTAAGCAGCTCCTATTTCTACCTCGACAGAGCAACGCCGTCTTGGTGAAGAAGGTTTAAAAGGCTGCATAGCGGCAAGAAATCCTTATTACCCAATCAAAACAACGTGGAAAAATTGCAGTGAGTACAGTAACAACAAAACTCGAGCGTGAAGCAATGGCCGAAGGTGCTATTCGTGGAAGAATTTAAGTCTGAAATATTTGGAAGCTATCGTCGAAGGTTTGTCGTAGAGAACGTATGAAGAGGCAGTATGTGATGCCAACGGTGAAGCATGTTGGAGAGTCGGTAATAGAGTTGCAGTGTCTTGCGAGTGATAAAGTCTGTCATCTAGTTAAAATTAATGGAACATTAAAGAATGAAGGATAACACAGAATGCTGATCAAACATGCGTTTATATCTGGCAAGAGACTTACTCGTCATAGGTTTGTTCTGCAGCAGGACAACGATCTCCAACGGAGGGTATGTCAATAGAAAAGAAAGATATGGGTAACTGAAGGATATGATTTGACCAAGTCAGTCACGTGACTTAAATCCCACTAAACCCTTATCGGATGAACGTGACAGGGAGCTCAGAAAAATGAAGTCATCTAATTTACACACATTTTTGACTGATATACCTACAAGAACGGGACAAAACCTTACCAACAGATTGCCAAGAGTTTGTGCAGCTTTTCTGAAGGTAAAGGGTGGATGCGTTCAAGACACTAAAATCTAAACCATATTGTATTGTACTTATTGATAGAGAGAGAAAATATTTATTTCGTTGATGTCTTTAGTTTTTACAGTGTGATTGTGGCTTAAAATAAAGTATATGGTTTTTATCATGAGTGATCGAAAACTTTCGACCGATAGTGTGGAACAGGTATTAAACTGTTTTTAGAAGATGGAGTGCTATCAGTTTGATGAAGATGAGCGAAACTCTTTGTATGTCTTCCCCGTCTGTTAGTTGTGCCATCGTCACGTTCGTGTACAGTACACAGCTTTCCAGTACAAAGAGGCCCCCAGTACCGCTTCTGCCGTGTTGTATATGCATTCCAGTGTTCAGAGACACCAAAGAGACTAAACGAAAAGATCTCATCGAGGAACAGATTCAGTAAGTGGGGAGATGTAAAGTGATGTATATCGATGAAGATCAAAGGGAGCAAGGGCACAGGCGGCTCTTGTCTCGCCGTAAATCACATACGGTGTCTCTCCCGAGTGCAGGCGCGCCTGTCATTTACGCCGTAACGTTCGTGTACGTTGGTGAGGTGTACTACGTCTCCCATCTACGTCGCCAGCAGGGCCTTGACTGGACTTGTATGACGTGCGCCCGGTGCACTTTGCCAAGATGGAAACCTTGCGGAATGTACTGCTATCTGACAATTTAGCTGCAACTGTAGTACCGAACGCCGAATTTAAAATAATAAAGACAGATAAAGTCGCCGGCCGCTGTGACCGAACGGTTCTAGGCGCTTCGGTCCGGAACAGCGCTGCTGCTACGGTCGTAGGTCCGAATCCTGCCACGGGCATGGATGTGTGTGATGTCCTTACGTTAGTTAGGTTTAAGTAGTTCTAAGTCTAGGGGACTGATGACCTCAGATGTTAAGTCCCATAGTGCTTACAGCCATTTGAACCATTCTGAAGAAAAACTCGCCGCCATTAAGCGGCAGATAGCCTACTACAACTTGAGAAAATAGTAACATTTTGCTTACATATTTACGGAGTCCTTAGCAACGTAGTCCTTGGATAAAAAGTTTTTGGTTAACCTTCCGCCTAAAATTCTGACAAAATTCCAAACATTCGATAGCTGCCTTAATGATAGACGTCAGAGGCTGAGACTATGAGGATGGAGGCAGTCAAGCAGTCTTCGCAACTGTTTGAGCAAAATGTTGTTTATTTATTAAGTTCCAGGCTACCAATCACCCTATATACCTTTACCTATTTTTACGATTCACAATGTCTCCTGTTAGTGCATACATTGTCGCAGTAATTGGAAGATCCCTTAACCCGTAAGAACTTGCGTATATATCCAGGGTGTCCACTCAAACCACCCTGATTTCAAAGATCCAGGGGAATAAAAGCCACAGTAGACATGACAATTAAAAATGCACCACATCGTAGAGCATCTCAAGAATTTATTTATCATCAATACACCTTTACAAGTGAACCATTTGTTGTACGAAGAATATCGATTCTATATTCAGTTTCTTGCCAAGTTCTTTGTAACATTTCCTCTGTTATTGTTGCAGTCGCATTAGTGATACGATGTCGCAACGTAGGAATATCGGCCACTTTGGTCGCATACACGCGGTCCTTCAGGAATGCCCACATAAAGAAATCAGGCGGCGTCATGTCGGATGAATGTGGGGCCAGGCAATGGGTCCTCCGCGTCCGATCCAACGACTACGAAATGTCCTATCCAGGAACTTGCCAACAGCCGTTCAGTAATGCGGCCTAGCTCCATCTTGTTGAAAAATGATATTGGTTTGCAAGTCTTGCATCTGAGAGTACACAAACTGCTCCGACATGTCCAGATACACTGACCCATTCACTGTTTTGTTCCGCAAAGAGCACTCCAACTATCCTGTCGTGCATTAGCCCGCGCCAGACGTTTAGTTTAGAGCTATCAGGAATGTGTTCAATAACAACGTGCGGATTTTGCGAATCCCAAATCCGAACGTTATGCCTATTCACCCTTCCTCATAGATGAAAGGTTGTCTCATCTGAGAATAAACATCTTTCCAGGAACCTGGCATCCATATCAATACTCTGCAGCGTATCCGCAGCAAATTGTTGTTCACGTGGTTGGTCATTGGGCGTAAGATGTTGCAAAATTTGCACTTTGTAAGCACACTTACGAAGACGCTGGTGAACTACACGATGCAATGTTGATCGAGGTACATCGAGTTGCCTAGATGATTGACGAATTGGCTTACGTAGGCTTCTGAGGAACGTTTGTCTGGTCTCCTCCACTGTCTCTTCTGAAACTCCGTAACGTGCACCACCAGAATGTTTCAGAACACTTACTGTTTCCAGAATCTTCCTATACCATTCCTTAGTTGTCTTCACATCAGGTGGATCACATTCATACACACGACGATAATTTCTTTGCTCACTAATCGGCGATTTTGTTTCTGAAAACCACACTACTGCACGCGCGTGCTCTTGTGGAATCGCATTTTCACTTCATGTTGCACTCTGGCGACGATACTTGGCAGTTCTGATGCAGGAATGTAAATTCTTTGAGATGTCCTCCAATGTGGTGCATTTTTCACTGTCGTATCTGCTGTGGTTTTTTTCTCCTGGGTCCTTGAAATCAGGGAGGTTTAATTGGAACACCCTGTATAAGCAGCTGTATGAATCGTTGGTAGTAAAGGGTGTTGAAAAAAGTGATGCAGTCTTACACGAAAATCGATGAGTTACAAAACTTGTGTAAAGTGGCCTGCATTATGCGATTCATGTAACTGAACACTCCCTCTAATGGTTTGTGTATTTTCAAGCGGAAATAATCGATATTAAATCTGCCGGTCTTATGTAACTGACGTGAAGAAAATAATTTTGATCTATTACGTTTTGAAATGATCGATGAACTGCAAATCGATCTATCGCCAAAATAAGAAAGGGTGTCGTCTCAATTAATAACCACTCCAGGTAGGAACACAGATACGTTAAACATTATAAATATTAACATTTAACTTTTAATTCGAACTCAGAAATCCCAAGTACGATGTATTATTTGAATGCTAATTCTTTAGTGAGAGGATCTCTGATAATTTAACGAAGTATTTTAAATTTCAAATTATTAACAATTTTGCTCTCATAGAGAACACAATTGACTTCTCTCTTCTCTAACAGTAAAGCAACAAGAACAAAATGGAGTTCTGCATCGGATTACAATTGTTTTATAAGTTTAATTACCCAGCTAGCTGGCCAACAAAATCACAGTTTGAGCTTTCCGCGTATTATTGCCTCACTAATATTCTGTAGTCACTGACAAAGACCGAAGACAGCGCGGGCCAGACTATAATATTAAGGTATGTCACAGTCATTGCATGTTTTTCCACACGTTGCAACGCCCGTTGAAGTAATAAAGCAACACCTCTTTCTTAAATTTGATGGTAGTGTGGGGTTGCGTTTCGTAAGCTGCATCTTCAGTTTTCAGAAGAAAAGGTCAGATTGTAATAAATCAAGAGACTGATGGAGCTACAGCACTTTGACAACCGTTTGACCATCCAAGCACTGATGCAGAAAAATCTTTTTGTTGTTCTCTGTATGCCCAGTAGCACTGTCCAGCTGAAATCATTTGTGCTGTAGCTGGTCTTCAGTTATACTGTCGCAAATCTTTATACGGCCTGTATGTTCACTGTTAATTGTGCCAAGGAACAATGCGATGAAGGTTCACCTACGCAGCACTGCACACACTCACTCACTGTTTAAACTGATGTAAATATTCGGTAGACAAAATGAGTGAATTCTGTGAATTCACATATCCACCGGGTAGGACCATGAACCCTCAGAACAAAATCAATTAGTGAGTTCTTACCCACCTTGGGTTAAGGATAAGATGAAGGCCGGCGAAAACATACATGTATTACACTGTCAGATAACAATCCATGAACATCACTGTTTCTGTTCGAATATATCCTTAAACAATTGAGCAATGCCACGTGGGCACTACCAATGGAAAGAAAGGGAAAAAAAACAGATTCGCTCAGTAGGAGTCATGCAGACATACCAGAGATCAGAGAATATATATCTCGCATGTCGATAAAGTTTTGTGGTGTTAGTGCTTTCGATCGATCACATTTGGCCGCATCTGCCACATTCTATTTCTTCTGAACGTGCTCGTACAGGCTTTTTTATTTGGTGTGACTTAACCAAATTTTTCTGCGTAGACATTTTGAGTATGGCTGTAACTAACACATCTGATGTACTTGACGACAACGAATACTCACCGCTATAATATTTAATCCATTTTACCCTCAACTAACCATGGATCGTATGTTCAACAGCTAAATAAACACTGTTCAGTAATGTTGAGTCGCTTTTTGGTCACTCTTAAGAAGGCTTCAAAAATACGGTGATCGCATAACATTATGTTGGTGTCGTTTAGAAGCTAATTATCGGAGAAGGCAGCGAAATTTACAGACCAAAGAGGAAGTCATAAAAACCTTGCATCCATTCAAAAATATTGTTGCCTTTTATGTTTTTGGTCATCAGTCTACTGACTGGTTTGATGCGGCCCGCCACGAATTCCTTTCCTGTGCTAACCTCTTCATCTCAGAGTAGCACTTGCAACCTACGTCCTCAATTATTTGCTTGACGTATTCCAATCTCTGTCTTCCTCTACAGTTCTTGCCCTCTACAGCTCCCTCTAGTACCATGGAAGTCATTCCCTCATGACTTAGCAGATGTCCTATCATCCTGTCCCTTCTCCTTATCAGTGTTTTCCACATATTCCTTTCCTCTCCGATTCTGCGTAAAACCTCCTCATTCCTTACCTTACCAGTCACCTAATTTTCAACATTCGTCTATAGCACCACATCTCACATGCTTCGATTCTCTTCTGTTCCGGTTTTCCCACAGTCCATGTTTCACTACCATACAATGCTGTACTCCAGACGTACATCCTCAGAAATTTCTTCCTCAAATTAAGGCTGGTATTTGATATTAGTAGACTTCTCTTGGCCAGAAATGCCTTTTTTGCCATAGCCATAGCGAGTCTGCTTTTGATGTCCTCCTTGCTCCGTCCGTCATTGGTTATTTTACTGCCTAGGTAGCAGAATTCCTTAACTTCATTGATTTCGTGACCATCAATCCTGATGTTAAGTTTCTCGCTGTTCTCATTTCTACTACTTCTCATTACCTTCGTCTTTCTCCGATTTACTCTCAAACCATACTGTGTACTCATTAGACTGTTCATTCCGTTCAGCAGATCATTTAATTCTTCTTCACTTTCACTCAGGATAGCAATGTCATCAGCGAATCGTATCATTGATATCCTTTCACCTTGTATTTTAATTCCACTCCTGAACCTTTCTTTTATTTCCATAACTGCTTCCTCGATGTACGGATTGAAGAGTAGGGGCGAAAGGCTACAGCCTTGTCTTACACCCTTCTAAATACGAGCACTTCGTTCTTGATCGTCCACTCTTATTATTTCCTCTTGGTTGTTGTATATATTGTATATGACCCGTCTCTCCCTATAGCTTACCCCAACTTTTTTCAGAATCTCGACAGCTTGCATCATTTTATATTGTCGAACGCTTTTTCCAGGTCGACAAATCCTATGAACGTGTCTTGATTTTTCTTTAGTCTTGCTTCCATTATTAGCCGTAACGTCAGAATTGCCTCTCTCGTGCCTTTACTTTTCCTAAAGCCAAACTGATCGTCACCTAGCGCATTATCAACTTTCTTTTCCATTCTTCTTTATATTATTCTTGTAAGCAGCTTCGGTGCATGAGCTGTTAAGCTGATTGTGCGATAATTCTCGCACTGGTTGCCTTAATTGCTCTAAATACTGTACAGTACAGCTGGAACATAGGAGAAAAAGTTGGTGTCGATATACGACGAACGACAGGACTGAGAAGGATCAAATCTATCCAATGGGGTCGTAAATAATACCTCGCATTTGCAAACAAAACAGGCTGTGTGAATTCCCAGTTTACTGGAGAGATACGTATTTGCTAAATGGTGCCCTTTGCAGCTAACTGGAGAGCCGCTCCAGTAATTTAATTTATGAACTGACTGTACCTCTTCCGTCTGGAATGAATTTCATTTGGGCGCTGCTTCTGCCGTCATTGTACTGGATTTATTTGCACAAAAGAATTATTGTTTGCCATTTGAGTAACGTTAAATTTAATTCCAATTTACTTAAACTAATTTTGTACTTTCATATTCAAAGCGAAATACTGTACCTGTCAAAAGCAGGAGACCTATACAGTCCTTGCAAGAGTCCACGGTACGCAGAACGAAGGGTTTCACGGAAAGGGACAATTGGAACAAATTAAGCTCTCTTTGTTTAGCTGTCACGGACATCATACAGTTGATACTGTATTGAGTTAATGGCTGCTTAAAATTAAATCATCAACCCAGCAAAGAGAAGTTAAGGATAACAGGTTTCAAAATTTATGTAGATTCAGTTCGTTAGACTACTGAGATAAGCGGTCTCACTCACCGTAAGTACTATCTGATGTGGCCAGATTAGAAAATATTTTCAGACTATTTGATTTCTGAAGATTTATTGAGACTTGTTGTTGTTGCGGTCGTAAATCCAAAGACTGGTTTGATGCAGCTTTCCATGCTACTCTATTCTGTGCACGTCTCATCATCTCCAAGTAGCTATTGCTGCCTACATCCTTCTGAGTCTACTTAGGGTCTTCATCTCTTCCTCTTCCTCTACGATTTTTACCCCCCCCCCCCCCCCCCCCCCACGCTTCCATCCAGTATCAAATCGGTGATGCCTTGATCCCTCAGACCGTGTCGTACCAACTGATCCCTTCCTCAAGTTGTGCCAAAAATTCCTCTTCTCTCCAATTTAGACCAATACCTCCTCATTAACTACGTGGTCTACCCATCTAATCAACAGTATTCTTCTGTAGCACCACATTTCAAAAGCTTGTATTCTCTTCTCCTCTAAACTGTTTATCGTCCATGTTTAATATCCATACGTAGCTACACTCCGCAGAAATACTTTCAGAAAAGACTACCTGATACTTAAATCTGTGCTCGATATTAACAAATCTACGTTTTTCAGAAACTCTTTTCTTGTCATAGCCAGTCTACATTTTATATCCTCTCTACCTCGACTATCATCAGTTATTTTTCAGCTTCACCTGATTTAATTCGACTACATTCCATCATCCTCGCTTTGCTTGCGTTGATGTGAATCCTATATCATCCTTTCGAAACACTGTCCTTTTCCTTCAACTGTTCTTCCAAGTCCTTTGCTGTCTACGCCAGAATTACAAAAAAAATGTTCAAATGTTTGTGAAATCTTATGGGGCTTAACTGCTAAGGTCATCAGTCCCTAAGCTTACACACTACTTAACCTAAATTATCCCAAGGACAAACACACACACCCATGCCCGAGGGAGGACTCGAACCTCCGTCGGGACCAGCTGCATATTCCATGACTGCAGCGCCTTAGACCAGTCGGCTGATCCCGTGCGGCGACAGAATTACAATGTCATCGGCAAACCTCAACGTTTCTGTTTCTTGTCCCTGGATTTTAATTCCTAATCCAAATTTTTCTTTGTTTTCTTTTAATGCTTGTTCAACGTACAGATTCAATAACATCTGGGATAGGCTACAAACCTGTCTCACTCTCTTCTCAGCCATTGCTTCTCTTTCGTGTCCCTTGACTTTAATAACCGCCTTCTGGTTTCTGTACAAATTGTAAATAGCCTTTCGCTCCCTGTATCTTACCTGTGCCACCTTCAGAATTTGAAAGAGACTATTCCAGTCAACATTGTCAAAAGATTTCTCTAAGTCTATAAGTGCTATAAGCATCGGTTTGCCTTTTCATAACCTAGCTGCTAAGATAAGTCGTACGGTCAGTATTGCCTCACATATTCCTACATTTCTACGGAATCCAAACTGATCTTCCCCGAGGTGGTTTCTACCAGTATTGAAACTACACTGTATGGCTCTCAGCACTATGGGACTTACCATCTGTGTTCATCAGTCCCCTAGAACTTAGAACTACTAACTAACATAAGGACACGACACACGTCCATGCCCGAGGCAGGATTCGGACCGTAGCAGTCGGGCAGTTACAGACTGAGCGCCTAGAACCGCTCGGCCACCGCGACCGGCTATACTGTATGAAAATTATGTTTTAATCATTATCGATGAACTTGCGCTCACAATTGCTAACTTTTTAATGACTCCATATAGACTGCAAGTATCAATCGTTTAGGTTTATTTTTCGTACTATCGTACACTTTCTGCCTTGGGCCGTCTTAAAACACCTAGATTCAGCTACTCTCTGCATCAAGATCAATCACAGCAAACGTTGCCGTATCTGCCTTTCAACCAACCAAATATATGGGGACCTACAGGTTAACGTGTATTTCACACCACAGCTAACCTTGGCATTTTTGCAGTTGTGTAAATAATTGTCAGTTGTAAGAAGCGGTATGTGATAACACTCGTAGGATGACTTTGATCTGAATCTCAAATTCGTAAACTAATGTGACTCTTAACCATCTAGTAACTGGGCCACACCGTTACGCATCGTCGTCCATTGCTTGCTGCTCCCCCATTTGAAGCATATCAATACATAATAGGCATCTATGGCTGCAATAGGCGCTTGACTATTACTTGGACGGGTGACTGTCAGGTTCTGCCGAGTGCTGTTGGTAAGCAGGGTGCACTCAGCCCTTGTGAGGCCAATTGAGGAGATACTTGATCGAGAAGTAGCGGCTGTGGTAGCGAGAGCTGACAACAGCCGGGAGAGCAGTGCAATGACGACATGGCCACCCACATCCGTATCCGCATCCAATGACACCTATCGATTGAGGATGACACCGCGATCGCTCGGTACCGCTGGGACCTCTGGGCCCTATTTGGACAGAATTTACTTGTTTTTAGATAAGTGTACGAACGGGCACTACCTTTGATTTCAGGATAACTTTGTCAAGAATTTGTTTGAAATTTATTGCGGTAACAACTACTTCAATGAAGCACATGTAAAAACCAATGTATAAACACATCATCCATCTGGGTGCGCGCTATCGGATTCTGGATTCGTCACGCTGGAGAAATATCGGACGGTATAGTGCGAGCAGAAAAACGACTAATATTGCAATGGAAATGGGCTGTGGGGTGTTGGAATGCCATTCCACCACTTTAACTAAAAAATCAGCTCACGTAGTTTAAACCAGAAACCCGCTGATACAATAGCTCCCTACTTAGCAATCATATACAACCGCTCGCTCACCGATAGATCTGTACCTACAGATTGGAAAATTGCGCAGGTCGCACCAGTGTTTAAGAAGGGTAGTAAGAGTAATCCATCGAACTACAGACCTATATCATTGACGTCGGTTTGCAGTAGGGTTTTGGAGCATATACTGTATTCAAACATTATGAATCACCTCGAAGGGTGATACGTAATCAGCATGGTTTCAGAAAACATCGTTCTTATGCAACACAGCTAGGCCTGTATTCGCACTAAGTAATGGCCGCTATCGACAGGGGATCTCAAGTTGATTCCGTATTTCTAGATTTCCGGAAAGCTTTTGACACCGTTTCTCACAAGCGACTTCTAATCAAGCTCCGGGCCAATGGGGTATCTTCTCAGTTATGCGACTGGATTCGTGATTTCCTGTCAGGAAGTTCGCAGTTCGTAGTAATAGACGGCAAATTATCGAGTAAAACTGAAGTGCCATCAGGTGTTCCCCAGGGAAGCGTCCTGGAACCTCTGCTGTTCCTGATCTATATAAATGACGTGGGTGACAATCTGAGCAGTTCTTTTAGGTTGTTCGCAGATGATGCTGTAATTTACCGTGTAGTAAGGTCATCCGAAGACCAGTATCAGTTGCAAAGCGATTTAGAAAAGATTGCTGTATGGTGTGGCAGGTGGCAGTTGACGCTAAATAACGACAAGTGTGAGGTGATCCACATGAGTTCCAAAAGAAGTCCGTTGGAATTCGATTACTTGATAAATAGTACAATTCTCAAGGTTGTCAGTTTGACTTAAGTTCGAATGGTTCGAATGGCTCTGAGCACTATGGGACTTAACATATATGGTCATCAGTCCTCTAGAACTTAGAACTACTTAAACCTAACTAAACTAAGGACAGCACACAACACCCAGTCATCACGAGGCAGAGAAAATCCTTGACCCCGCCGGGAATCGAACCGGGAAACCCGGGCGCGGGAAGCGAGAACGCTATCGCACGACCACGTGCTGCGGACTTGACTAAGTACCTGGGTGTTAAAATTATGAACAACTTCAATTGGAAAGACCACATAATATTGTGGGGAAGGCGAGCCAAAGGTTGCGTTTCATTGGCAGGACACTTAGAAGATGCAACAAGTCCACTAAAGAGACAGCTTACACTACACTCGTTCGTCCTGTGTTACAATATTGCTGCGCGATGTGGGATCCTTACCACGTGAGATTGACCGAGGACATCGAAAGGGTGCTAAAAGGGCAGCTCGTTTTGTATTATCACGTAATAGGGGAGAGAGTGTGACAGATACGGTACTCGGGTTGGGATGGAAGTCATTAAAGCAAAGACGTTTTGCGTCGCGGCGAGATGTATTTACGAAATTTCAGTCACCAACTTTCTCTTCCGAATGCGGAAATATTTTGTTGAGCCCAACCTACATAGGCAGGAATGATCATCAAAATAAAATAAGAGAAATCAGAGCTCGAGCAGGCGAGGTTAAGGTGGTAATTTTTCCCGCACAGGAGGTAGAGTGGAATGGTAGAGAGATAGTATGATTGTGGTTCGATGAACCCTCTGCCAAGCTCTTAAATGTGAATTGCAGAGTAATGATGTAGATGTAGATGTGTATAGAGGGATGTTCTGCAAGCGGTTTTGTTGAAATTAGTTTATTTTCAGTGTTGACCGTCTTGTGTATCCTGAACGATGTTGCTGCAACATTCTTCCGGCACTGTGTTTAATAACAAGGGAACCTCCCCATCGCACTCCCCCTCAACCCTCGGATTTAGTTATACGTTGGCACAGTGGATAGGCCTTGATAAATTGAACAAAGACCACTCGAGAAAACAGGAAGGAGTTGTGTCTAACAAAGAAAAAAATAAGCAATATATACAAACTGAGTAGTCCATGTGTAAGATAGGTAACATCAAGGACAGCGTAAGCTCCGGATCGCCGTGGTCCCGTGGTTAGCGTGAGCAGCAGCGCAACGAAAGTTCCTTGGTTCAAATCTTCCCTCGAGTGTAGAGTTTAATTTTTTATTTTCAGACAATGATTTTGCGAGGCTGCACAGGTACATGAAGCAGTATTGTTTACGTGATCGTGTGTCAATTATCAAAGTTCAGGTACTCACACATAATCAACTTCGCTCTCCAGAATTCCAGGACATGTTCAGATTTGCTTGGACATATGCAGGATTTCCCCCCCATGAACCATGGATCTTGCCGTTGGTGGAGAGGCTTTCGTGCCTCAACGATACAGATAGCTGTACCGTAGGTGCAACCACAACGGAGGGGTATCTGTTGAGAGGCCAGACGTGTGGTTCCTGAAGAGGGGCAGCAGCCTTTTCAGTAGTTGCATGGGCAACAGTCTGGATGATTGACTGATCTGGCCTTGTAACATTGACCAAAACAGCCTTGCTGTTGTGGTACTGCGAACGGGTGAAAGAAAGGGAAAACTACAGCCGTAATTTTTCCCGAGGGCATACAGCTCTGCTGTATGGTTAAATGATGATGGCGTCCTCTTCGGTAAAATATTCCGGAGGTAAAATAGTCCCCCATTCGGATCTCCGGGAGGGGACTACTCAAGAGGACGTCGTTATCAGGAGAAAGAAAACTGGCGTTTACGGATCGGAGCGTGGAATGTCCGATCCCTTAATCGGGCAGGTAGGTTAGAAAATTTAAAAAGGGAAATGGATAGGTTAAAGTTAGATATAGTGGGAATTTGTGAAGTTCGGTGACAGGACGAACACGACTTCTGGTCTGGTGAATACATGGTTATTAATGCAACATCAAATAGGGTTAATACAGGAGTAGGTTTAATAATGAATAAAAAAAATAGGCGTGTGGGTAAGCTACTACAAACAGCATAGTGAACGTACTATAGTGGCCAAGATAGACACGAAGCTCATGCCTACTACAGTAGTACAAGTTTATATGCCAACTACGTCTGCAGATGACGAAGAAATAGAAGAAATGTATAATGAGATAAAAGAAATTATTCAGGTAGTGAAGGGAGACGAAAATCTAATAGTCATGGGTGACTGGAATTCGACAGTAGGAAAAGGGAGAGAAGGAAACATAGGTGAATATGGATTGGGGCTAAGAATTGAAAGAGGAAGCCGTCTGTTAGAATTTTGCACAGAGCATAACTTAATCATAGATAACACTTACTTCAAGTATCATAAAAGAAGGTTTATACATGGAGGAATCCTGGATATACTAAAAGGTATCAAATAGATTATATAATAATAAGACAGAGATTTAGGAACCAGGTTTTAAGCTGTAAGACATTTCCAGGGGCAGATGTGGACTCTGACCACAATCTATTGGTTATGAACTGTAGATTAAAACTGAAGAAATTGCAAAAAGGTGGGAATTTTAGGAGATGGAACCTGGATAAACTGACAAAACCAGAGGTACAGAGTTCCAGGGACAGCATAAGGGGACAATTGACAGGAATGGGGGAAAGAAATACAATAGAAGACGAATGGGTAGCTCTGAGGGATGAAGTAGTGACGGCAGCAGAGGATCAAGTAGGTAAAAAGACGAGGGCTAGTAGAAATCCTTGGATAACAGAAGAAATATTGAATTTAATTGATGAAAGGAGAAAATATAAAAATGCAGTACATGAAACAGGCAAAAAGGAATACAAACGTCTCAAAAATGAGATCGATAGGAAGTGCAAAATGGCTATGCAAGCATGGCTAGAGGACAAATGTAAGGATGTAGAGGCTTATCTCACTAGGGGTAAGATAGATACAGCCTACAGGAAAATTAAAGAGACCTGTGGAGAAAAGAGAGCCACTTGTATGAATATCAAGAGCTCAGATGGAAACCCAGTTCTAAGCAAAGAGGGGAAAGCAGAAAGGTGGAAGGAGTATATAGAGGTTCTATATAAGGACGATGTACTTGAAGACAATATTATGGAAATGGAAGAGGATGTAGATGAAGATGAAATGGGAGATACGATACTGCGCGAAGAGTTTGACAGAGCACTGAAAGACCTGAGTCGAAACAAGGCCCCAGGAGTAGACAACATTCCATTAGAACTACTGACGGCCTTGCGAGAGACAGTCCTGACAAAACTCTACCATCTGGTGAGCAAAATGTACGAGACAGGCGAAATACCCTCAGACTTAAAGAAGAATGTAATAAATACAATCCTAAAGAAAGCAAGTGTTGACAGATGTGAAAATTACCGAACTACCAGTTTAATAAGTCACAGCTGCAAAATGCTAACGCGAATTCTTTACAGACGAATGAAAAAACTTGTAGAAGCCGACCTCGGGGAAGATTAGTTTGGATTCCGTATAAATGTTGGAACACGTGAGGCAATACTGACCTTACTACTTATCTTAGAAGAAAGATTAAGGAAAGGCATACCTACGTTTCTAGCTTTTGTTGACTTAGAGAAAGCTTTTGACAATGTTGACTGGAATACTCTCATCCAAATTCTGAAGGTGGCCTGGGTAAAATACAGGGAGCGAAAGGCTATTTACAATTTGTACAGAAACCAGATGGCAGTTATAAGAGTCGAGGGACATGAAAGGGAAGCAGTGGTTGGGAAGAGAGTGAGACAGGGTTGTAGCCTCTCCCCGATGTTATTCAATCTATATATTGAGCAAGCAGTAAAGGAAACAAAAGAAAAGTTTGGAGTAGGTATTAAAATCCAGCGAGAAGAAATAAAAACTTTGAGGTTTGCAGATGACATTGTAATTCTGTCAGAGACAGCAAATGACTTGGAAGAGCAGTTGAACGGAATGGACAGTGTCTTGAAAGGAGGATATAAGATTAACATCAACAAAAGCAAAACGAGGATAATGGAATGTAGTCGAATTAAGTCGGGTGATGCTGAGGGAATTAGATTAGGAAATGAGACACTTAAAGTAGTAAAGGAGTTTTGCTATTTGAGGAGCAAAATAACTGATGATGGTCGAAGTAGGGAGGATATAAAATGTAGACTGGCAATGGCAAGGAAAGCGTTTCTGAAGAAGAGAAATTTGTTAACATCGAGTATAGATTTAAGTGTCAGGAAGTCATTTCTGAAAGCATTTGTATGGAGTGTAGCCATGTATGGAAGTGAAACATGGACAATAAATAGTTTGGACAAGAATAGAATAGAAGCTTTCGAACTGTGGTGCAACAGAAGAATGTTGATGATTAGGTGGGTAGACCACGTAACGAATGAGGAGGTATTGAATAGGATTGGGGAGAAGAGAAGTTTGTGGCACAACTTGACTAGAAGAAGGGATCGGTTGATAGGACATGTCCTGAGGCATCAAGGGATCAGAAATGTAGCATTGGAGGGCAGCATGGCGGGTGAAAATCGTAGAGGGAGACCAAGAGACGAATACACTAAGCAGATTCAGAAGGATGTAGGTTGCAGTAGGTACTGGGAGATGAAGGAGCTTGCACAGGATAGAGTAGCATGGAGAGCTGCGTCAAAACAGTCTCAGGACTGAAGACCACCACAACAACGTGCAGGATTTGACAGTCTACACACGGAAATATCTGAAAACGTTAAAAAACATATGTTTTGACAGAGCACAGGGAAAACTGTGCGACTGTGAAACTTTTGCATTCATTTGTTGCAGTTTATGTGACAAACTCTTACGTTTTCGTGACTTTTTTAGGAGTGATTATCACATCCACAAGAAAACCTAAATCGGGCAAGGTAGAAGAATCATTTTACCCATTCGCCAAGTGTACAAGTTAGGTGGGTCGATAACATATTCATGTCATGTGACGCACATGCCGTCACCCGTGTCGTATAGAATAAATCAGACGTGTTTTCCTGTGGAGGAATCGGTTGAGCTATGACCTTGCGATGAAATATTTTCGGTTCCCATTGGAGAGGCACGTCCTTTCGTCAAGTAATCGCACGGTTTTTCCGGTGCGGTCGCAAAACAGAGACACTAAACTTATTACAGTGAACAGAGTCGTCAATGATCGAACGGACAGATCGTAACTTTGCGAAAATAAGGAGAGTAAACTTTTCACGCGATGGAAGATTGAACCAAGGTCCTCTCGTTCCGCAGCTGCTCACGCTGACCACGGAACCACGGCGCTCCTAAGCCCACAGTATCCTTGATGTTGCGTATCTTGCGCATGGACTACCCTGTTTGTATATTTTGCTTATTTTTTTCATAGTTCCACACAACGTCTTCCTGTTTTCTCGATTGATCTGTGTTCAGTTTATGGCCTAACCACTGTGGCAACTTATAACTAAATCTGAGGGGGGTGCGATGGGGAGGTTCCCTTGTAAGTGCTTTGAAAATGTGTCTCTTCCTGGCACGCGTGGCAGCCTTGCGGAACTTCATCGATCGTTTACAAAAGGACGAAGAAGTAATCTCGGTGACTAAACAGTCGAAATTTCTGTAACGCGTGATTACAGAAATCTTTACTTTCCTGTCGTTCATATTTACGAAAGCTAGAGGGACTTTCTCCAATAGTTTAACGCAAACATTCGAATGTGCAGCGGTGTCTCATCTTTGCTCTGTAAGGTTTTTATGTGTTTTCAGTCATTGTGAATAATATATCTTTATTATAATGGGACAAAGATGAATGCTCGCGCTGCACAAGTAGTGGATAACATGCTTGACTCTATGTTATGTAATCTGTGGTGCGCTTGATCGACAGTCAGTTGTACAGCGCTCTAGCATACTCGTTAGGGGCAGAGTAAAGAGGAGTTGAGTTTTAAAGGAGGATGTCTGATATTTGTGAATCTGGGAGAAATTATCAGGTATTGCTTATTATGGAGATGAAAACCTGGTTATAAAGCTATTTTATTGATCGTATTGTTGGGGTAGATTTTTGGACGAATATTTGAAGGTAATCCATGGAAGCGCTAGAAGGAAATGTTTGCTTGTCAGAACTGTCAATTGCAGGATATATTTGTTCCTTACATAGTTAATAATATTCAGATTTGTGTTAAACTGATCTCTTCCTTTTCATCATGTTACAGACTACGTAGTAGGTTGAAATGTCTATAATTTTCGTAATGAGAGAGTTTTGGAATTGTTAGTGTCTTTTATGTTATACAGTATTTTTTGACAATAATCAGAGTTTAATTTTTCGTGAACGATTTTCTTTACAGTAAAACTCTTTTCCTCCGTTCTTAGTAAACTTTGAAATATTTTGTTGTGTAAGATTTCTATGTAATTTATCTGTATTTTAAAATACAGAATGTCCTCTTATTTTTTTTTTAAAAAAAAGAAACTTTCTCCTCGTGTAAAGTGTACTTTAGATATCGTGTTCAACTGCTGAGCAATATTGATTGTACACTGGCCCTGTGTTGCGCATGTGAACGGTGTCGTGAAACAAAATTTTAATCTCGCTGTAATACTGAATTTGAAACAATGAAAATGAATCTATTTAAATCCCAAAAGAAACTAACTGTATACTCAGTGAAAACTCCTTAACTGAAACACAATACTGAAGTACATTATGAAAGTAACGTAACATGAAGTGCAATGTCTGACTTGAAAGACCTACGAAATCTCGGTAGAAAATAACCGCTTAAGATTATCTACACTGTTAGCTATAAATTAATCTGCTCACTTCACCTGAAAATTCCGACAGCAAAGTGTCTGCTCGCAAGAAAGCAAAGTGCGATCTGCTCTGAATTAAAAGTAAATTATCTCATGATCAGCATGCTGTTTTGTGTCTGGTGAACTGACATACTCGAAAGCAAATAGAAATCAGTAGCTTCAGCAGCTAAAGAAAAACAATCCACCCTAAATTTTTCCTTGCTTGTCAGAGACAGTCAGTAACTGCATGTGACGTAAGGTGCAATGCACACACGACAAAATATTTTAGCATTTACTAAGAATGATGGAGGAGGAGGGATTCTCGAAAAATGAAACTCATATTATTGTCAAAAAAGACTTTACAACATAAGAGGACTCCAACAATTACAAAATTCTCTCATCAGTCTACAAAAATTAGGCATTTCAAACGACTGCATAATTTGTGATGTAATGAAAACAGAGACCAAATTAACACAAATCATGATATTTAGTAGTTATCTAAGCAACAAATATTCCCTTTAATAGCTAATTCTGACAAACGAACATTTAATTCTTGCGCATGCATGGGTTATCTTAAAATATTCCTGAAAAAGCCTTCTTCATCAAAACAATCAATAAAACAGTTTTATAAGCATATTTTCATCAACATAATAAAGTATTCCAGGTAATTTTTCCCAGGTTCACAAGCAGCAGATCCCTTTTCTAAAAATCAACTGCACGCTACTATGCCAGTAATAATAATGCCATAGCTCCAAAAGTGACTAATGCCAAGCAGCCACAGATTAGATTAAAAACAGAGTCTAGGATATATTATCCACTACTTCTGCAACGCGCTCATGCATATTTGTCGCAGGACAGTAAAGGTGGATTACTTACAATGCCAGAAAACTTATGAAAACTATACAGCTGCTACTGACAAAATCTTAGAAGAATTAAATTACAATGAAATGAATACCCCTAGCTGCATAGAGGCGTTGGTATATGTGTGCCCCACACGGCACTCGATCCCGGGGTCTCCTGCTTACATGGCACACGCTCTATCCATCTGAGCCACCGTGAACATAGAGGATAGCGCGACTGCAGGGACATATCTCTGGCACGCCTCCCGTGAGTCCCTCATTCCCAACTTATTGTCCCGCGCTACATTGCTGTATGCAGCTCGGCGTATTCTTTTCATTGTAATTTCATTCTAACGAGCTGGATTGTCACCGGCTGCTCGCTCTCTGTAACAGAAAACAGTAAAGGAATCAACGGTCAACTTGACCGAATATCTTGTGACGTCCGCCCAGACCAAACGCAAAAAAAAAGGGCCATGTAGGCAGGAGATCCCAAGTTCGAGTCACGGTCGGGCACATATTTTCAGCTGCCCCGTTGACTTATTTCAAAGCCTGTGTGCAGCTAGGGATATTCATTTCATTTTAATTCATTCTAACGAGCTGCATGGTCACCGATGGTATCTTAGCTGCATCTCGGCAGTTCTCTTCCTTGTGCAATTTCTTCGCTATGGTAAAGTGCTAGCGGTGCACGGGGTAAGCCATACTACGAAACTACACTTCTTTTCTTATTGGTATTTATCACGTAATCCAGTTTTGCAACTGGAATTAATGTCTGTGTACACAATTATGCCTAAATTATTTAAATATTTAATGCCATTTGATACTCTACGTTGTGTAGTTATTTACTTAGCTCAAATTTGTTTGTGACAGGGAAAGGAATTTAATCTGTCTACAGTTTGTTTTCGGTTACTTTTACATGTCACCCCCCTCCATCCACTGACCCTCCTCTATCTGCCCAGCACCCGGTTCCATCACTAGGATTGTTAGTTCTCTCGTCGACCCACAGTATCTTTTTCTTCATGTATAGTGATATGTGTATTAAGGTTGATTGAAATGAATTGATTCATACGAACAAACCCCAAAACTTACTCTACATTGTTAAACTACGTTTTCGATTATTTTTAAATATCGCCCCTTTCTCACTCCTCACGCCTATTCCACCGATGACGTAATGAACTACGTTTGAATGAAATTACTTCCCTTGTTCCAAATTTCCAGAGCAACACACACGCACTCTTTCACATAGAAAGTGTGTGTGTGTGTGTGTGTGTGTGTGTGTGTGTGTGTGTGTGTGTGTGTGTGTGAGAGAGAGAGAGAGAGAGAGAGAGAGAGAGAGAGAGAGAGAGACGCACACTTTTACATAGAGAGTAAGGAAGAGAATAGCTAAAGTTTATAATCGCAGGCACTATAGTCAGATATGAGAATAAAGCCACAAAAGATTTTCCTAACTGAGATTGAAAATGATTTACAGTTTATACCAGGTACTACTTTGAAAGTCAATGCACAGTGCAGGATGCTTAGAAGGAAATGTGAAACTGAGTTAATCGGTAGCTAATTCGAAAAAAAAATGTATTATGAATTTTCTGGAAGCATGTGGAAAGTCTTAGACATCTTCACCTAATATCATGATGTTTTACCAGACCATACGGTCATCATATGAATAAACTATAAAGGCCGAAGAACGGGTGAACATACAGGAAGAAACGGCTGTATTATGATACCTTTAAATAATATGGGGATTTTTTCGTCTGGGCGGGAAACAGCAGACCGGAGGTAGAAAATTCGCTCTTGCTGTTTGTCTGATAGCTCTTCCCCCACACAGGACAGTCACATCCCCCCTGCAGTGAATAAAAAAAGATCCCTCCTAACAACGCAGTTTAATTAGAATGGCTGTCACCACTGATTAAAATGCATGTGATCTTACCTACCACGTACGGCCTCGAGGTTGAGAAAATTTATAGCAGAACTCTGTCTTTCTGAAAAATTTACTTTGTGGAACAGACACCGTTGTTTTAGATTGAGCAAAATCGTGAATAAATACAGTGGGCTTATTTACTTTTAGCTTATTTATCCCCTTTTGGATGTCCTGGCAATTTTAATTTCCGTGCTTGGTAAGAAAAAACTGGAGAGGAATTCCTGCTTGTGAAACTCTGTTTTGTAGTTTAATCGTCGCGACATATTTCATCTCTTTATATGCTATCTTCGGTGGATTTTCGTTTATTTTCTTTCTTAGAAATCGCTATTGCATGTCAACCTACTGGGTAGATAATATGAATTTTGATTCAAAAATATTTACATTTGTAAAAGCAGCGATTTTTTGACGTCAAATATCTTACATTAGTTTACATATGGTATACAGTTATGCCAAAGAGTTGAGGCATTATATGTTTTACGTTTGCCGGCCGGAGTGGCCGAGCGGTTCTAGGCACTGCAGTCTGGAACCTCGCGACCGCTGCGATCGCAAGTTCGAATCCTGCCTTGGGCATGGATGTGTGTGGGGTCCCTGCTGAAACGTCCCCTTAGAACAATTTATACACGACTGGTCTATATGAAACGTCCCCTTTGAAAAATTTATACAAGACTGTGCTTAAACTGACACACAATAGTTTTTAGCGCAACGCAATCTGACTTTCAATAATCCCTACAAAAGAATGGCCCTGACTAACGTTAACCTATACGTTTCACAAATCACTTACCTCACAAAAATCTTCGTTACTCGAACTACTGCAATACAGCGAGCGCCACTACTGCCAGCTAAATAAAAGATTCAAACTACGGAAGGCACTAACTACTGATAGGTATAGTTAGCAAATGAAAGATTTTAATAGAGAACAAACAGTGTATTTACCTTAATAGTCAAAATATATATGGTAGTTCATGACATCCAGTCTTACAAATTACAAAACTCCGCCATCTCTCTCCCCACGTCCACCACTGCTGCCGGCTCACCTCCAACTGCGCAACGCTACGCGCTGTTAGCATCCAGCTGCCGCTGCCCAACACTACAATGGCAGACAACAATGCAAACTAAACATAGACTGCGCACAGCACAGCCAGTGATTTTTCATACCGAGCGCTACGTGGCGTTACCAATAAGAAAACGTAAACAGCCTACTTACACTGCGTTAGTTAGGTTTAAGTAGTTCTACGTTCTAGGGGACTGATGACCACAGAAGTTAAGTCCCATAGTGTTCAGAGCCATTTGAACCATGTGTCTTGCGTTTACTCTTTGCTGAAAGGTTTTGGTCTTATATTAAATTTGGTAATAACATCATGGTACGACCTATTTTTTTTACTTAACTCACATGACATTAGATGTTTACGCTGGTAGCTTTACATTCAAAAAATGCTAAAATCTGTATGAATTCTTAAGGGATCAACCTGCTGAGGTCATCGATCCCTAAGCGTACACACTACTTAACCAAACTAACTTGCGCTAAGGACAACACACACGTCCATGCCCATGCCCGAGGGAGGACTCGAACCTCCGACGGGGCGAGCCGCCCGGACCGTGACAAGACGCCTTAGATCGTGCGGCTACCCCGCGCTGCTTTACATCTCATATCAAGATGATATAAACACTGCAGTTCACCACTGAGACATAAACAGATGAAAGACTCAATTTCATAGACCTAACCGTGCACGAGAGAAGCAACGAACATTAATTCACAATAGGGCCTATACAGGATACCTGCATTTACCAGTACATTTCTACACAACAAAACCCATCACTTTATAACCCGTAAACAAGCATGCCTCAGATGTTTACTACAGTGGCAGAGCAGATCATTTATGAACAAACAAGACTACATCGAATAACAAAACATGATAAAGGAAACTGCGCAGGAGAATGGGTGTGACGAAAAGAGAATAGATAAAATAAAGAACAAAATAAAAAAACAGATAATACATAAAAAACAAAAACAGGTAATACATAATCAGGAAACATGCGTACATAATAAATCAGCTGACAGTAAGCAACAAATGGTACATAATGCCATATAACAACAAAGTTACACTCCAGGTGAGTAAAATATGAACGAGAGACGGGTTCAACGTAGAATATTGAACTAAAAAACATAATGCAGAACAGACCTGGAAGACGAACCACCAACACTGATAAATATAGCCAATCTGATACATGCCAATTAACTTGTAATTGCTGTAAATCTATGTATGTGGGTCAAAAATTTAGGAATTTTAGAACCAGATATACAGACCTTCTGATAGAATCGAATAGTAATAGCTCCCATTTAAAATTTGTTGACCTCCTGAGAGCACAGTACCAGCAACCAACGAACACATAAACTGATGAAAAATCTTTTGAGACTAGTTACACCTTGTACCAAAAATCAGTGATAGGAGAGAAACATCGTGTCCAAAAATCAGTATCTCAGGAAAATCAAGTTCTAAATGAATAAGCATCACTGTGCAACAAAACTGTCTAGCGACAATGGAAGAACTGTGTAAATAGTTCCCCTCCCCTCCCCCCAAAATCTGCAAATTGGATACTTATGGCCAATGTCACCAAAGCTTTAAAATTGCACACCCCTCCCAAACAAACACGAAACGAAACAAATGAACACGAAATAGCTATAACAACGCGTGAAACGCCGGCTGAAACCATGTAATTTGCTGACAAATTATACAAAATGGCTGTGCAGCAGCAAGAAACAATAACAGCAAAAGAAATAGTGCTTAAAAACGTCACAAAAACGTGTCAAGACCACAACATCAGAATACCGTAAGTAACAAGCTGAATAACGGAGTGCATAGCGATTCTCAGTCGGAAATGAACGAGAAAAAGAAAAATAGAAAACAGTGCGTTGTTTGTAGTTGATAAGTTGTAGAATGCGTGATAGGTATACGAGCTACCATCATTTTTCTTTTTATCGTTCATTTCCGACTGCACTTTTATGCTTTGTTTGAAGGATTTGGTCTTACATTAAATTCGGTATATATGTACATAATTTAATGTAAGAGCAAATCCTTTAAACAAAGCGTAAAAGTTCAAAATATAATGTGTCACCTCTGTGGCATATAACTCTACATCTTATGCAAACTAATTTAAAGTATTTGACGCCTAATACTCGCTCCTGTTGAAAATGCAAATACTTTTGAGCCAAAAATTGATATAATCTACGCAAGAGGTTATCATGTATGAAACATTTTTGAGAATGACAAGAAACAAAATACCACCAAAGATTTGACATGAAGTGCCGAAACAAGTCGGGGTTATAACAAAACTACAAAACGGTGTTTTGATTAAGATGGAGTTTCTCTCCAGAAAAGTTATCAGATTTGTTCACTTCAGGCTTCTGTCAATCACTTTGAGGCCACTGAAAAAAAATTAAATTACGAGAAATGGGTAAAAACATCTGATCAGGTTAAACTGTATCTTAGGACGTACATATATTTGGACTAACAGTGATGAAGCCACATAATTCACAACGTAGTCCCATATCTAGTTTGAAGTCACCCATAGAGCGATTTGTGCGATGTTGTACTGAGATATCGCTGTCAAATGCCATTTCTCTAATATACGTGTAAATAGTTTGGCAGTTGTGCGTAGAGATCGTTGTTCAGATACATTTCGTTGAAAGGTAAGTAAGTAAGCAGTCATAGAATCCAACTAAGAGCATTGTAAGGTGGGATAGAAATTGTATACATACGCGTTAATGCTCGGAGCATAGTTTGTTGCATACATTCGCTGTAGAGGCCACTGCATTACTGCCACGCCGATAGTATTGCATGTAACATTACTGTTTACTACAGTGAATGTAGTTGCTAAAGAATTGATAGATTAGTTCTTAATAAGGCAATAAAATTATATGCACCCTATTATAAAAGCATTTTCGTAGAAACCTTTGTTTTCAAAACATTCGACTTGTGAACAATGCTTTAGTCATGACCCTCGCAATACCAAGGGGAGGGGAGGAGGGAGTGGCAGGGGTTACTTCATGGCTACCATTTGAAAATATTGTAATCTAGTAAATCACTTTATATTTTAAAATTTTGAAAAATATTCATTGTTTCTAATGATTTGTTATATCAGATTTCACAAATGATTTAAATTGTTTTGTTAAAAATCATTAAGAAATTTAAGTCTTACTAGTAGGTGTCATTTTCCACATGAATGTCATGTTCAGTATTTTTAAGTTCAGGATCGTACTTACACATCAATACCACTTCAAACAATACGTTCTAAGTAACTGTAGGCAGCAATTAACGAAATTTTATCTTTTTCAAATATTTTGTAATAGCCAAAAAGTAGCCCCAGCTTGATAGTACATGTTATGGAAAACGCGTTAATATAGCTATAAGTGTTTTGACAGATATTTCGGGGTTATGATCTCTGCGTACACATCAGTATCTCTTTAAAAAGTATGTTGTTAATATGAGACAACAAAAGATAACGAATTTTCCATTTTTTATTTTTTTAGGGTAGGTATAAAGTACCACCACCGAGGAAGCTCTACTAACGAACCAATCTATTCGAATAGTAAATTTAATTTGCGAATACCTTATCAAGGTGGAGGCTTGATATGTGGAAAACATTTCCCAAACAAGTCACAAGCATTACTGTAATTATTGTCAAGTATCCACCATGCTTGCAAAACAAGTACACGCTATTCTGCAAATAGTTCTCTGTTCATTATTTCTCAGATAATAACAAGCAACATAATCTCAGACTGCTACTGTTAACTGACTTACGGGTAATATGCATTTGTCAAGTTCACAGCTGACTACTATATTACTAAACGAGAAACGTTGATGGATTTCTAGTGGCAACTAGCTTATGGCCCTAACCGTATATAGTAAATAAAATTATGTATTATTAAATAGTTTCAATTTTTAAAAAGAGTAAAAACTAAATGTGTCTCAGGGGTTGGGAACTTCCCTCTATGATTAAGTAATATTTGGTGTCAAACAGACCATTACTTTATAACAACAGTCTGTCCAGCTTTTTGATGTAATACTGTGCTCAGGTAATAAAAAACTTTTGAGCTTCAGGCTTTTTTATTGATGATTTCGTTTTTTCTACATTGTTACTGACTACAATTTGGTCACGAACGTTCTTGAAGATATTTTATTTCCAGATTTCATCGCACTGGAAAACAACGTTCGTATGTTTCTGTCACCGAGAAGTACAAGACTATGGCCTGGGGCTTATTAATTATCTTACGTCTTAAGTATTTATTCTGTATCTTCTACTGGTGTCGTACTTCCCCATAATTTCATTCGTGTTGTTAGGAATTGCCAATTGTGCCATTCTTCCCATGACACCAGAGCTCAGCTAATGGTCTCACTGCATCACACGGAATGCCTCACGTTCCCCTTGGTCTGTGCCTTTGCTGCTCGTCTCATTAACGTGGCTCTCGCAACAAATGCCAGAAACAGAGACTGCAGCAGTTACGTACCCTCAAATTCCCTACCGATTATTCTCCACGTCAAGTAATTCATTGGACGATTGGGTCCTGATCTCATCGACTGTTTATTGCATTTCTACAGGTATTGAACAAGAATGTGGAAGCACCAGAAACACAACGTATTAGCCTGCTTCATACGTCGTAGGAAACTGATTGGCATTCAAAACAGCATCGAGTCGTGAAGGAAATGTTATACCAGGCTTCCTGCAAAATAGTGGCAAGTTAAGGTAACGGTGATAGAGCTAGATACCAATCACGCATGCTTCTCTCCAAAGTAGACCACAAAGGTTCATTAATATTGAGGTCTGGCGACTATGGTAGACAGGAGAGATGCGGAATATCATCCTCGTGTTCATAAACCCAGTCCTGGACGATTCCAGTTGCGTGAGCACGGGCTCTGTCGTCTGGGAGCAGAGCAGTACCATTGTGATGGACCTCTTCACCCAAAATGGTCACATCATCATTTGCTATAATGCGACCTTGCAGAGTACCCATGGACCCAATCGAATGCCACGATATGACTGCCCAAATCATCACCCAACCCCCACCATTTTTCACTCTTCGAACCCAGACTCGGCCAGAAGTTGGAAACTCATCCTAGCAAATGGCTTCCCTCCATTGCTCAGTAGTCCAGGTTTTATGGCTTCGGCTCTACGTTTTCGTGTTACGGGTATTTGCGTCACTGATGGGTGGTTTTGGAATTCTAGCTCGCTCTGTAATTCCCTGCTTATGGAGCTCCCTTCATGTTGTTTGATGCTGACCACATTCAGTCCTGCAGTGACTTTTGCAGCTGCCGTCCTCTTAAATTTCGTCACAGGCCTCTTCATCGATAGTCTGTGGCGATTATTCAACACACACATCCGTTTGCGATGTGTCTTAGCAGATGACCTTTTCGCGCTTTCCTTGTATGTTGTATAAATGCAAGATATGTGCCTCTTGGAACACCAAACACTTCGGCATCCTTGCTTACGGAACGATACACCATAGAGCACCATTAATTTGCTGACGTTCGAATTCACTTGGCTCGGACGTAATGCATTCACAACTACATTGTTTTGATAGCGACTGCCATTTGCACAGGTGCCGTTCGTGGCGAAACACAACAGCACAATCTGCTGGCTTGGCTCGCACCTGCATTTATGTTCAAGCATGCATTTCTCTCGGTGTGTGCATGTTTTTGTCCAACTCCAGTACTGTCGTGGTGTGCTGAAGCCAGTGGTTAAAATTTTTTCCCGTTGCGGCTGTAATTTCAGTTTTGTTATTTATTTCTTCAACAGTTTTAGCTTGGAAACGTCCTCATTTTACTTTTTTTCCAATTGTGATGAGTGGTTTTTTGCCTGTTTCATCGCTTCAGTTACGCCTGCGAATTGCTGAAAGATCCGATTAAGTGCTACATAACTGCTTTACATAGAAGGGGCTGTTGACTCATTATCTGCATTTAATGGAGACACCGTAATGCCCTATTCTACAACACACTTCGAAGCCGTTTGTAATTTACAGCTGTTAGCCGTTTGCCAACGCCTAGTTCTGACTGGGGGCGGCGGCCGCCTCCTCCCGTACCCTGCCAGCCAAATACCGATGACGAAAATTGTTTCTGCCGCTGGGATTCGAGCCAGGTAGCATAAGGTAGGTGCCAATGTACCAATGTGATTCATTTGCCGCCACAGTGAAGGAGAGCTGAAATTAAATATACCGAGGAAGGCGGCGGAGTGCTTAGCAGACTGTAGTAGCATTTGGAAGGGGCGAGCTTTCAATCACCTTCCGGCCAGCGGAGTTTAAGTTTGCTGCAGTTGCAGTAAATCGCTTAAGCTGAATGACGGACCTGTACCTTTCAAAACTTTATGGCCAAACTCTTTACTCATCCATGTCGTATCATTCTCTAATCAGAGCGTTGTTCAGGGACGGATCTAGAGTTGTGTTCTTGGTAAGGGGGGAAGGGAGGAGTGGTGGCGGGGGTGGAATGGATAGTCACAATCTGTTTCTTCCAGCCCCTCCTCACCTTCCGGTGTAGCTTGCCGCTAACATTACTTTTAACAAGCCACAGATTTTTTAGATGATGACTATATATCGTTATTACTGTATTGGCACAAGTTATGTACACTGACTGACAAGGAAAGTGAAGCACACAGAAGGGAGGAGGAAACTAAATGAAACTTTACGGGTTGAGAGGTATTTGATGTTATTTCAGTTTACATACAACTTGCCAGTATGAGACCACCCATCAGTGTGACATTACGTCCCCCTGGCCTGGATACTTGCAATGATTCCTTTGGGAAAGATCTTACAAAGTCGTTGTAACCTCTCCTGAGACAAACTGGCCCACAACTTTTGTAATTGGTCCTTGATATGTTGCATACTGGTACTGAGGCAGAATTAAGGTCCGAGCTGGACAATCACATACCGGGTGATCAAAAAGTCAGTAAAAAATTTGGAACCTTAATTAACCACGGAATAATGTAGGTAGAGAGGTAAAAATTGACACACATGCTTGGAATGACATGGAGTTTTATTAGAACAAAAAAAAAACCCTATTTCTAGACGCGTGAAAGATCTCTTGCGCGCGTCGTTTGTGATGATCGTGTGCTCAGCCGCCACTTTCGTCATGCTTGGCCTCCCCGGTCCCCAGACCTCATTCCGTGGGATTATTGGGTTTGGGGTTACCTGAAGTCGCAAGTGTATCGTGATCGAGAGACATCTCTAGAGATGCTGAAAGACAACATGTAACGCCAATGACTCACCATAACTCCGGACACGCTTTACAGTGCTGTTCACAACATTATTCCTCGACTAAAGCTATTGTTGATGAATGATGGTGGACATATTGAGCATTTCCTGTAAAGAACATCATCTTTGCTTTGTCTTACTTTGGAATGCTAATTATTGCTGTTCCGATCACATGAAGCGCCATCTGTCGAACATTTTTTGAACTTTTATATTTTATTGGTTCTAATAAAGCCCCATCTCATTCCAAGCATATGTGTCAATTTGTACCTCTCTAACTACATTACTCCGTGATTTATTCAGATTTCAAATTTACACTGACTTTTTGATCACTCGGTATATAGGGGACAGATCTGAGGATCTTACTGGCCATGGGAGTACCTCAGCATCTCGCATACAGTTCCTGAAGACACCTGCCACGTATGGATAGCGTCCTGTTGAAAATGGCTCCACGAGACTGCCCCAAGAAAAGTAACGCACGAGGACGCAGGATGTCCGTGACGCAACACTGCACTGTCAAAATTTAGTCAATTAGTACCAGCTGTGATCCGAAGTCACATCCCACAGCTCCCCACACCATGTCGCCAGCAGTAACACCGCCATGCCTCTCCAAAATATTTGAAGAATGTGACACCTATTCTGATCGGCACCATAATAGCCGAGATGGCCATCCGGAGTAGTGCAGAAACGTAGCTCATCGCTGAACACAAATGTGACACCATTCACCAGCAGTCCATACTTCCCGGTAACGGCACCACTCTAAACACAGAAGTTTGTAAGCCAGCTTTATCAGAACATGAGAGAGTTTCAAGGGAATCTCATTAAGGGTCTCCATTTGGCCGGCGCATCGCGTAAAGCAATATTCAGATTTGTCGGGCATTCGGATGTGACAGTGGCCCAGTGTTGGAATGCGCGGGAACATGAGAGCAGGCAGGTCGCGGTCCCAGCCGAGCACCTTTGACCACCACAAGGGAGTATCGCCGTATTGTTCACCATCATCATCATCATCATCATCATTTAAGACTGATTATGCCATTCAGCGTTCAGTCTGGAGCATAGGCCCCTTATAAAATTCCTCCATGATCCCCTATTCAGTGCTAACATTCGTGCCTCTTCTGATGTTAAACTTATTACTTCAAAATCATCCTTAACCGAATCCAGGTACCTTCTCCTAGGTCTGCCCCAACTCCTCCTACCCTCTACTGCTGAACCCATGAGTCTCTTGGGTAACCTTGCTTCTCCCATGCGTGTAACATGACCCCACCATCTAAGCCTGTTCGCCCTGACTGCTACATCTATAGACTTCATTCCCAGTTTTCATTTGATTTCCTCATTGTGGATACCCTTCTGCCATTGTTCCCATCTACTAGTACCTGCAATCATCCTAGCTACTTTCATATCCGTGACCTCAACCTTGTTGGTAAGGTAGCCTGAATCCACCCAGCTTGCGCTCCCATACAACAAAGTTGGTCGAAAGATTGAACGGTGCACAGATAACTTAGTCTTGGTACTGACTTCCTTCTTGCAGAAGAGAGTAGATCGTAGCTGAGCGCTCACTACATTAGCTTTGCTACACCTCGCTTCCAGTTATTTCACTATGTTGCCATCCTGTGAGAGTATGCATCCTAATTACTTGAATCCGTCCACCTGTTCTCACTTTGACCCTCCTATTTGGCACTCAATCCGTTTATATTTCTTTCCCACTGCACCAAGCACATCGAAATTCCTCCACATGTGGACCTGACATTCGACAACAAGTAATGAACTCCCTGCAACATTCTACACAATCGCACTCCATTGGTCGTAAACTATCAGCAGCCGGACTAGGTAATTACCGTCCAATGTGCAGGCTCATGATTCCTATACGAAACATGCGATGAGCGCAATAGAACTGTTCCACAGTCTTCCTCGATTACTGGTTCTCCAAATACATTCTACAAAAGTTAACGAGAACAATACCTGTCTCCTAGAGCAACCGTTGTACTTCTGTATAAGCTACTCTTATGAATCAAAAATTATGACAACTGCCCACTGCGAGACGGAATGAAACATGGTGGAGTTGCAGGCACGTGATAAGGTAAGGAAAGTGAATAAGTGGAGCAGAGACGAATGGGGAATTCATAATGAGATTTTCACACTGCAGTGGACTGTGCGCTGATATGAAACTTCCTGGCAGCTTAAAACTGTATGCCGCACCGAGACTCGAACTTGGGACCTTTGCCTTTCGCGGACGAGTGCTCTACGAACTGAGTTACCGAAGCGCGCATCACGATCCGTCCTCACAGCTTCATTTCTGCCAGTATCTCGTTTCCTACCTTCTAAACTTTACAGAAGCTCTTCTGCGAACCTTGCAGAACTAGCAGTCCTGAAAGAAACAATATTGCGGAGACATGACTTAGTCACAGACTGAGGAATGTTTCCAGAATGAGATTTTCACTCTGCAGCGGGGTGTGAGCTGATATGAGGTACTGGCAGAATTAAAGCTGTGAGGGCGGATCTTGGCCATGCTTGGTTAGCTCAGTTGGTAGAGCACGTGACCGCGAAAGGCAAGGGTCCTGAGTTCGAGTCTGGGTCCGGCACACAATTTTAATTTTTCAGTAAGTTTCGAATGGGGAATTGTTCCAGTGAGGATACGGGCCGCAAATGGGGAAATAGACTAACAAATGCGAGTTTTTATCAAAGGAGAGAATGTTTTGTGTCGGAGCCTGGGAACGAGCACCGCGAAAACAACGAAGCTGGTTGCCTATTTACGTGCTACTGTCGTGAGCGTTTGTGGAAAGTTATTGGACGCTGAAGCAAGGAGCAGGGAATGAGGTGTTGGGCTTTCACGTCTCATCGCAGAATGTAGAGGTAGGAGGCATGCCCGCCTTGTAAAGCGCGTTAGGCGGCGTTTTGTTGCAGATCTGACGTCAGGATACAGCGTTGCTGCAGGCCCAAGTGTTTCGGAGCACGCCATTCAGCGCAATTTGTTGAAAATGGAGCTTCGTAATTGACGTCTCCTAAATGTTCCAGTGCTGACCCAACGCCGAAGTCAGTTACGATTGCAATGGGCAAAGGATCGTCGAGACTGGGGGGGTGGTTCACTAAACGTTCACATGATTAGATGACTTACGTTTCCTGTTACACCAGCTCGATGGTCTTTCCCGAAAACGCCATCATCCAGGCGAAAGCTTGATGTCTTCCCCACCCCGAACGGTTCTAGGCGCTTCAGTCTCGAGCCGCGCAACGGCTAAGGTCGCAGGTTCCAAGCCTACCTTGGGCATGGATGTGTGTGATGTCCTTAGGTTAGTTAGTTTTAAGTAGTTCTAAGTCTAGGGGTCTGATGACCTCAGATGCTAAGTCCCATAGTGCTTGGGGCCATTTTTGAATTTGCACAAAACTCTCCCAGTCTTTACCTGTCATCGACGGTGGAACGCGATATATTCTGGTCTGTCATAAAAAAACATAAATGTTAGCTACAGTCTCAGCAGTGTGCAATGCTGGCCGTATTACTTTGAAATGTACATGAAATTCTGTTGGATGATAAACGAAAACATTTATGAAAAATCCAACGTCTTTGAAATATGACCTGGACAGGGAGGCGGCACTTATTGTGGTGAATTACTAATACTGAGTTTTTTTTTAGCAAAATTATGCTGCACATTAAGTTCGTCTTTTCAAAACCATCTGACAACTGAAGTTACTTTAGTTACAACTGATTAACAAACAATGACATTTGAGCAGCAAGTAATATCTAACCTCATTAATACAACATCAAAACAAATCATCAGATCACATATAGCTCTCTCAACAAATCTTAGAAGCATTACAAAAGTTAAATATCTAACTAGCCTTTTCATCAAATCAGTTTACGTATATTCCGTGCTTACTCAACAATTACAAATTATCAGCCAATTCGTCTACACTAACGCGCTGACAAAAACATCTTTACCAAGCTTGCATGAAGACTTCTACTTCCATGTTCAACAATATTGACATACCTACATTAATCTAACACTCGGTCGCTTCACACAGAACACCACAAAAACTGCCTACTCCATCGTCTTTCGCTCACAGACAGCTACCTACAAATGTGTGTGCGCCGAGCTCTCTCTTAGTCCAACAGTATAATTATCTCAGACCAGAAGCAGTATATCTGGGCCTGCGTTCTTACACAGTCAGCGATATACATCCTATCAAAGACATACATCATTTATAAAATCATATTCGGGTGCTATATACAAATGTGCCAAAGTAGACTCCTTTCACAGTCCCTTTATGTACTGAAGTACGCATTCAGTAACCTCATGTATTTTCTCTGACTCTTCATCTCCAGTTTGCGGTATCGGCACACATACCTGAACTATCGTTGTCAGTGTTGGTTTGCTGTCGATTCTGATAAGAACAACCGTATCACTGAACTCTTCGCAGTAACTCTCTCTCTGCCCTTCCTTGACAATATTATGAAAAGAATAGATTGGTATTCACCATATAGTGGAGATGTTGGATCACAAACAGGTGCAACGAAGACTGCTAAACATCTCCACCGCACGGTGAGTAGCAATCTGTCGATTTCATAATATTGTCCCGGATTTTCCATTGTTTGGCCTATCATCTTGTTCATAACGAATCCCACTCCTGTTATGACATCTCCTGCTGTTGTTCATATTACCCTATACTCATCTGACCAGAAATCCCTGTCTCCTTTCCATTTCACTTCACTGACTCCCACTATATTACTGAGGCTTAGAATTTTCCTTTTCAGACATTCAAGTTTCCCTTCAACATTCAAACTTCTGACATTCCATGTCCCAACTCGTTGGTTATTCGATGTTTTTTTCCTGGTTATCTCCCTGTTGGTAGTCCCCTCGCAGAGGTTCGAATGGGGGACTATTCAGGAATCTTTTGCCAATGGAGAGATCATCATGACAATTTTTCAATTACAGGCCATATTTCCTGTGGATACACATTATGTATCTTTAATGCAATGGTTTCCTTTGCATTCTGCACCCTCATGCCGCTAATCACTGATAATTCTTCCACCTTTAGGGGCAGCTTCTCACCCCAGGTGCAAGAGTGTGCTCTGAACCTCTGTCCGCTCCTTCGGCCTCTTTCACAGAGCCGTTGGCAGAATGAGGGTGACTTGTTATGCCTGAAGTCTTCGGCCGCCAGTGCTGATGATTTTTATTCAAAATCTAAGCGGTGGCGTGGCTCGAAGCAGAGGCCGTGAGCGTTTTTCATTACAAATGAAAGACACTACCCCTAGACCAGTGGTGCACAACTACGTCTGTAAAATTATGACCTGGTCTGGCAAGTCCTGATTTCAGCTGGTAAAAATGACAGTAATGTTTGAGTGTGGCGCAGTTCCTCGAAGCCATTAACCCACGTTGTCAACAAGGAACTGGGCACGCTGGTGGTGGCTCCATAATGGTGTGAGCTGCGTTTAAACGGAAAGGACTTGGATCTCTGATCCAACTGAACCGCTCATTGATCGGAAGGCCTCAGTTACTTAGAGTTCATCTGCAGCCATTTATGGACTTCATGTTCCGAAATAACAATGGGATTTTTATACACGACAAAGCGTCATGTCAGTGGGTCACAATTCTTTGCGATGGGTTTGAGTAACGTTTCGAGCGAAAGATTTCGCCACCCAGGTCGCCCGACATGAATCCAGTCGAAATTTCTGGGACATAATCGAGAGTCAGATCGTGCATAAAGTCCTTCACCAGTAAAACTTTCTCAATAACGTAATGTTGTAGAGGCAGCATAGCTCAATGTTTCTGTATGGAGCTTCCAACGACTTGTTGAGTCCACTCCAGGTTGAGTTGCTGCTCTACACCGGGATAAGGGAGGTACGGCACATATTAGGAGGTATCCCACGACTTCTGTCATCTCAGTGTATTTTAAAGAAACATCTGCATGCAAAGTCAGCGTACACATATGCAGAGGAAGATCGAAACAATTTCGAAGAACCTTTACCTAAACAGTGCTGAGGAAGGAAGAATATGGGGATATGGGGAGAGCCGATGTAATTAATAAACGATCGATCGTCCATTATAATACGAATAGTACCCGTACACAATATCTATCCAATATGGACACTCCAAAGTCAACTGCTCTGTATATGTTTGTTTCCAGAAACGGTTGTATTACAGCTGTCTATCACCTATAAATGTCAGCGATAACAAGTACAAATTTTCGCCATTTTCGAGAAAGTAGTGTTTCCGTACAGCTGGAGCGGGCAAAGATTGCAGTACTGGCTTCCATTCGCCATTAGGTAATAGTACCTTCCTTACTTGCATATTTGTTCATCGAAAAATATTTGCGGCAAACAGAGTTTTGAGCAAATGAACTACTGCATACGTTAGTTTAAAGTGTAATAAATAGTTGACATTTCAGTGTATAGGCTTCGTTATTTGATCTGGTGAGACAAGTTATTTATTTAGAACCAGTCTCACAGACGATATTAAAGAAATATTCAAACAATGGAAACTCCAGGGTGTAATGTCAACAATGAAAAGGACTGAATGCTATTAACCTTAAAGATGAAACACTGAATTGCAGAGAGACACAAGGTAAAAGGCTGTTACACATTGAGCTTTCAGCCAAAACGTACTTCAGAAATGAAAACAAATACACACACATGACCGCTATCTCCGATCTCTCCATCCAGAATGCGACACGGCTCAGTGGGTTTCTGGCCGCTCATGTGTGTGTGAGGTGTCCTTTCTTGTATGAAAGTGTGTGTGTGTGTGTGTTTTGGCCGAAACCTCATTGTATAACAGTCTTTTCGTTGTGCGTATCTGCAACTCAACGTGTTATCCTACAGGTGATTAGCAATTTATCCTTTTCATAACCTTATTAGAAAAACAAATGACTGACAGGATGTTAACAATTAATTTTTAGTACATTTCTCGTATTTCTGTCAATGTTCACAAAATTGTTAGATTCTTAGACCACAGGTTTCGGTCAGCGATGACCATTTAAAAAGTATATAATCCATATGTGTCCAAACGCTTCTTAAATGTTGTATACAGGGTGGTACATTGATTGTGACCGGGCCAAATATCTCACGAAATAAGCGTCAAAGGAAAAAAACTACAATGAACGAAACTTGTGTAGCCTGAAGCGGGAAACCAGATTGCGCTATGGTTGGCCCGCTAAATGGCGCTGCCATAGGTCAAACGGATTTCAACTGCGTTTTTTTTTTAATATGAACCCCCAATTTTTTATTACATATTCGTGTAGTACGTAAAGAAATAAGAACGTTTTAGTTGGACCGCTTTTTTCGCTTTGTGATATATGGCGCTGTAATAGTCACAAACATATGGCTCACCATTTTAGACCAACAGTTGCTAACAGGTAGGTTTTTTAAATTAAAATAGAGAACGTAGGTACGTTTTATTTCGGTTGTTCCAGTGTGATACATATGAACTTATCATTTATGAGAACGCATGCTGTAAGAGCGTGATTACCTGTAAATACTACATTAATGCCAAAATGATGTCCGTCAACCTGAATGCATTTGGCAATACGTGTAACGACATTCCTCGCAACAGGGAGTAGTTCGCCTTTCGTAATGTTCGCACATGCATTGACAATGCGCTGACGCATGTTGTCAGGCGGTGTCGGTGGATCTCGATAGCAAATATCCTTCAACTTTCCCCAGAGAAAGAAATCCGGTGACGTCAGATCCGGTGAACGTGCAGGCCATGGTATGGTGCTTCGACGACCAATCCAACTGTCATGAATATGATATTTAATACCGCTTCAACCGCACACGAGCTATGTGCCGGGCATCCATCATGTTGGAAGCACATTGCCATTCTGTGATACAGTGACAAATCTTGTAGTAACATCGGTAAAACATTACGTAGGAAATCAGCATACATTGCACCATTTAGATTGCCATCGATAAAATGGGGGGCAGTTACCCTTCCTCTCATAATGCCGCACCGTACATTAACCTAGCAAGGTCGCTGATGTTTCACTTGTCGCAGCCATCGTGGATTTTCTGTTGCGCAATAGTGCATATTATGCCGGTTTACGTTACCGCTGTTGGTGAATGACGCTTCGTCGCTAAATAGAACGCGTGCAAAAAATGTGTCATCGTCCCGTAATTTCTCTTGTGCCCAGTGTCAGAACTGTACACGACGTTCAAAGTCGTCGCCATGCAATTCCTGGTGCATAGAAATATGGTACGGGTACAATCGATGTTAATGTAGCATTCTTAACATCGACGTTTTTGAGATTCCCGATTCTCGCGCAACTTGTCTGCTACTGATGTGCGGATTAGCCGCGACAGCAGCTGGAACAACTACTTGGGCATTATCATTTATTGCAGGTCGTGGTTGACGTTTCACATATGGCTGAACACTTCCTGTTTTCTGTAAATGACGTAAGTATCCGGCGAACGCTGCGGACACTTGGATGATGTCGTCCAGGATGCCGAGCAGTACACATAGCACACGCCCGTTGGGCATTTTGATCACAATAGCCATACATCAACACGATATCGACCTTTCCGCAATTGGTAAACAGTCCATTTAATGTATCACGAAGCAAATACCGTCCGCACTGGCGGAATGTTACGTGATACCACGCACCTACACGTTTGTGATTATTACAGCGCCATCTATCGCAAAGCGGACAAAGTGGTCCAACTAAAACATTCTTATTTCTTTACGTACTACACGAATATCTAATAAAAAATGGGGGTTCCTATTTTAGAAAAACGCAGTTGATATCCGTTTGACCTATGGCAGAGCCATCTAGCGGGCCAACCACAGCGCAATCTGGTTTCACCCTTCAAGCTAGACGAGTTTCGTTCTTTGTAGTTTTTTCGTATGATCCTTATTTCGTGAGATATTTGGGCCGGTCACTATCAATGGACCACCCTGTATACTATGGTAGCCATTAATGAACAAAAAACCGAAGAAAATTGCGATGTTTGTGTGCAGACTGAAGCGAAAAATTAAAATTTTAAACGGGATTCCATTGGGTATGCAACACGGTCACCTCTTGTTTTTAAACTCAGTATTTTGGACAGCAGGCGTTACATTTCTGCCGTGTTAAGGCCGTGTCTCTGCCCTATTTTCGAGGTCTTTATGAAGTTATCATTGAACAAAATAACACAAGGCTTCGCAATATGTGTGATATATCTAACGATGTAAATATGTCTCCATGAATTGCCAAGACATGCAGACCACCACTCTCCAGCCACTACAATTGATGGCAGTTGAAGCGGAAAAGGATGATGTACACGTATCTAAGATCCAAACTCAGTAAGCAGATCAGCTAACCACTACGCCACCCTGACGTTGTGGCTTCGCATAACTGCAAGGACTACGTAATGTCAGCACGGCCCCCTCCCCACTCCAGCTTCCCATTCACCCCTCAGCTCACTTGGTATTCCCTAGTGGGGGGGAGAGCCAGGTTCGAATCCTGGCCTTCGTACATATTTTCAATTGTCGCTTCAGTCTGCATATACAGGGTGTTACAAAAAGGTACAGCCAAACTTTCAGGAAACATTCCTCACACACAAATAAAAAAAGATGTTATGTGGACATGTCTCCGGAAACGCTTAATTTCCATGTTGTAGCTCATTTTAGTTTCGTCAGTATGTGCTGTACTTCCTCGATTCGCCGCCAGTTGGCCCAATTGAAGGAAGGTAATGTTGACTTGGGTACTTGTGTTGACATGCGACTCATTGCTCTACAGTACTAGCATCAAGCACATCAGTACGTAGCATCAACAGGTTAGTGTTCATCACGAACGTGGTTTTGCAGTCAATGCAATGTTTACAAATGCGGAGTTGGCAGATGCCCATTTGATCTATGGATTAGCACGGGGCAATGACCGTGGCGCGGTACGTTTGTATAGAGACAGATTTCCAGAACGAAGGTCTCCCGACAGGAAGACGTTCGAAGCAATTGATAGGCGTCTTAGGGAGCACGGAACATTTCAGCCTATGACTTGCGACTGGGTAAGACCTAGAACGACGAGTACACCTGCAATGGACGAGGCAATTCTTCGTGCAGTTGACGATAACCCTAATGTTGAAGAAGAAGAGAAGTTGCTGCTGTACAAGGTAACGTTGACCACGTCACTGTATGGAGAGTGCTACGGGAGAAACAGTCGTTTCCGTACCATGTACAGCGTGTGCAGGCACTATCAGCAGTTAATCGGCCTCCACGGGTACAGTTCTGCGAATGGTTCATCCAACTATGTATCAATCCTCATTTAAGTGCAAACGTTCTCTTTACGGACGAGGCTTCATTTCAGCGTGATCAAATTGTAAATTTTCACAATCAACATGTGTGGGCTGACGAGATTCCGCACGCAATTGTGCAATCACGACATCAACACAGATTTTCTGTGGACGTTTGGGCAGGCATTGTTGGTGATGTCTTGATTGGGCCCCAAGTTCTTCCACCTACGCTCAATGGAGCACGTTATCATGATTTCATACGGGATACTCTACCTGTGCTGCTAGAACATGTGCCTTTAAAAGTACGACACAACATGTGGTTCATGCACAATGGAGCTCCTGCGAATTGCAGTCGAAGTGCTCGTACGCTTCTCAACAACAGATTCGGTGACCGATGGATTGGTAGAGGCGAACCAATTCCATTGCCTCCACGATCTCATGACCTCAACCCTCTTGACTTTCATTTATGGTGGATTTGAATGCTCTTGTCTACCCAACCCCGGGTACATAATGTAGAGACTCTTCGTGCTCGTATTGTGGACGGCTGTGATACAATACGCCATTCTCCAAGGCTGCATCAGCGCATCAGGGATTCCATGCGACGGAGGGTGGGTGCATGTATCCTCGCTAACGGAGGACTTTTGGAACATTTCCTGTAACAAAGTGTTTGAAGTCACGCTGGTACGTTCTGTTGCTTTGCGTTTCCATTCCATGATTATTATGATTTGAAGAGAAGTAATGAAATGAGCTTTAACATGGAAAGGAAGCGTTTCCGGACACATGTCCACATAACATATTTTCTTTCTTTGTGTGTGAGGAATGTTTCCTGGAAGCTTGGCCGTACCTTTTTGTAAGACCCTGTATAAGTCGTAGATACACTCCTGGAAATTGAAATAAGAACACCGTGAATTCATTGTCCCAGGAAGGGGAAACTTTATTGACACATTCCTGGGGTCAGATACATCACATGATCACACTGACAGAACCACAGCCACATAGACACAGGCAACAGAGCATGCACAATGTCGGCACTAGTACAGTGTATATCCACCTTTCGCAGCAATGCAGGCTGCTATTCTCCCATGGAGACGATCGTAGAGATGCTGGATGTAGTCCTGTGGAACGGCTTGCCATGCCATTTCCACCTGGCGCCTCAGTTGGACCAGCGTTCGTGCTTGACGTGCAGACCGCGTGAGACGACGCTTCATCCAGTCCCAAACATGCTCAATGGGGGACAGATCCGGAGATCTTGATGGCCAGGGTAGTTGACTTACACCTTCTAGAGCACGTTGGGTGGCACGGGATACATGCGGACGTGCATTGTCCTGTTGGAACAGCAAGTTCCCTTGCCGGTCTAGGGATGGTAGAACGATGGGTTCGATGACGGTTTGGATGTACCGTGCACTTTTCAGTGTCCCCTCGACGATCACCAGAGGTGTACGGCCAGTGTAGGAGATCGCTCCCCACACCATGATGCCGAGTGTTGGCCCTGTGTGCCACGGTCGTATGCAGTCCTGATTGTGGCGCTCACCTGCACGGCGCCAAACACGCATACGACCATCATTGGCACCAAGGCAGAAGCGACTCTCATCGCTGAAGACGACACGTCTCCATTCGTCCCTCCATTCACGCCTGTCGTGACACCACTGGAGGCGGGCTGCACGATGTTGGGGCGTGAGCGGAAGACGGCCTAACGGTGTGCGGGACCGTAGCCCAGCTTCATGGGGACGGTTGCGAATTGTCCTCGCCGATACCCCAGGAGCAACAGTGTCCCTAATTTGCTGGGAAGTGGCGGTGCGGTCCCCTAAGGCACTGCGCAGGATCCTACGGTCTTGGCGTGCATCCGTGCGTCGCTGCGGTCCGGTCCCAGGTCGACGGGCACGTGCACCTTCCGCCGACCACTGGCGACAACATCGATGTACTGTGGAGACCTCACGCCCCACGTGTTGAGCAATTCGGCGGTACGTCCACCCGGCCTCCCGCATGCCCACTATACGCCCTCGCTCAAAGTCCGTCAACTGCACATACGGTTCACGTCCACGCTGTCGCGGCATGCTACCAGTGTTAAAGTCTGCGATGGAGCTCCGTATGCCACGGCAAACTGGCTGACACTGACGGCGGCGGTGCACAAATGCTGCGCAGCTAGCGCCATTCGACGGCCAACACCGCGGTTCCTGGTGTGTCCGCTGTGCCGTGCGTGTGATCATTGCTTGTACAGCCCTCTCGCAGTGTCCGGAGCAAGTATGGTGGGTCTGACACACTTGTGTCAATGTGTTCTTTTTTCCATTTCCAGGAGTGTATTTCAGACGTGAAAATGTTTGTGACGATAAAAACTGATTTTTTTTTCACTATACATGCACTCCATTTTGCATAAATTATAAAAGGTACTCTAAATATTGTGTGTAGTTAGAATCTGTCGCCGTAAAATCCTGTGGTGGAGAATCCACGAACAATTGGCGGAGCACTGTGCTGACGCGTATATCAGCGCGGAGGTCGTGGGTGACCAGGTTTGTCGGACCGTAAAAGCAGAAGCCCTTACGCGCCCGTTGTTGCCGTCACGAGCGAGCGGCGCCCTGGCAGCCGGCGAGCCACGCCACGCCGCTGGCAGCCACGCGTCCTATTGTCGGCGGGCGGGCGGCCACTGCCAGGAATTCCGGACGGGGTCCCCGCGTCGTGCCTTGCGGCTATCGAGACGCGGGCCGCGAACCTGACGGGAGCCGGCACGCAACCGCGGACATGTGCTACAATCTACTTGCGGTCACGAACTAAACGGCACTGATGGACATTAAAATTGTAACACAATGCGGCGAAACGTCAAAATGACTCCAGTGTGCGACCTTCTTTGATACATTTAAACGCAATCGCACAAAGAAGCTAAGAGCAGTGCTATGTAGATTCTGTATGACACAAAAGTCTACGCACCGAATTTCTCATTCAGAAATAACAAACAAATGGTTCAAATGGCTCTGAGGTTGTGGGACTAAACATCTGAGGTCATCAGTCCTCTAGAACTTACAACTACTTAAACCTAACTAATCTAAGGACATCACACACATCCATGCCCGAGGCAGGATTCGAACCTGCAACCGTAGCGATCGAGCGGTTCCAGAGTGTAGCGCCAAGAACCGCTCGGCCACCCCGGACGGCTGCGTAGGCACTCTACATTTACATGACTACTACGAATTTCACAGTTAACTGTCTGACAGAGTTCGTCGGTGCACTGTCACTCTACACTAAGATGGCAAAAGTCACGGGGTAGTGATATGCATACATACAGATGGCAGTACTATCTCATACACTAAGTATGAAGGGGTGGTGTACTGACGAAGCTCTTCTTTACCAGGTGATTCATGTGAAACGGCTTACCATGTGATTGTGGCCGCACGGTGGGAAGCGGAATGATAGCTGGAGAACTGGACTGGCATTCGGAAGGACGACGGTTCAAACTCGCGTGCGGCCAGCCTAATTTAGGTTTTCCGTGATTTTCCCGTATTACTTCAGGCAAATGCAGGGATGGATCCTTTAAAAGGGCACGGCCGACTCCCTTCCATATCCTTCCCTACTCCAGTGAGACCGATGACCTCGCCGTTTGGTGACCTCCTCCAAATGTACCAACCATCCAAGGCAGTTGGAGTTAGGCTAATGAGACGTTCCATTTCGGCAATCATTAGCGAATTCAATATTTCCACATCCACAATGTCAAGTGTGTGCACAGGTTACCAAATTTCGGCCATTAATTCTAATTATGCAAGACGCAGCGGCCGACGACTATTACTTAACGACCGAAAGCAACGGTAAGTGTGTAGACATGTCAGTGCTAACAGACGAGCAACACTGCGTGAAATTACTGCAGAAATCAACGTGGGACGCACGACGAACGTATCCGTTAGGACAGGGAGGTGAAATTTGGCGTTAATGGGATATGACTGCAGACGACGGATTCGATAGCCTTTGCCAACAGCACGACTTCGCGTCCAGCGCCTCTCCTGGGCTCGTGATTTTATGGGTTGGACCCTAGACGACTGGAAAACCGTGGCCAGGCCAGTCAGCTATTTCAGTTGGTAACAGCTGACGGCAGGACGCAGACTCCAAGTTGTTATCAAGGCACTGTGCAAGCTGGTGCTAGTTCCATAAAGGTGTGAGCTGAGTTTACAACGAATGGACTGGGTCCTCTGGTGCAACTGAAGCTATCATGGCTATGTTTGGCTACTTGGACACAACCATCAGCTATTCAAGGACTTCATGTTCCCAAACAACGACGGCATTGTCACTGGCCCAGTGTTGTTTGTGATTGTTCTCAAGAACATTCTGTACAATTAGAGCGATCATCTGTCCACCCAGGTCGCCCGAATGGATCGCATGGAACATTTGGGGGATCTACTCGAAAGGTAAGTTAATGCACAAAGTCCTGCAGCGGCCACACGTCCGCAATTATGGACGGCTATAGAGGCAGCACAGCTAATTATTTCTCCAGGTCATTCCGAACGACTTTTTTTTTTTTTTTTTTGGTTGAGTCCATCCCAACGCCGAGTTGCAGCAGTACAACGGATAAAAGGAGGTACGACACGGTAATATGAGGTATCCCATGACATTTGTTACCACAGCGTATTGGTCTACCGTTTCGCTCTCGAACGGCGCGCGAAAAAAGCGAACACTTAAATCTTCTGTGCGACCTCTGATTTCTCTTATTTTGTTACAATGATCACTTATTCCTTTTCTGATTCGCGTCGACAAAATATTTTCGTATTCGGAGGAGAAAGTTGGTGCCTGAAATTTCGTGAAAAGACCATGCCGCAACAAGAAACTCCTTTGTTTCAGTCATTACCACCCCAACTCGCGTATCATACACGGGACACTGTCTCTCGTATTTCGTGATAATACTAAACGAGGTGTCCTTCAACGGACTTGTTCGTTGGTCTCTGTTAATCCTATCCGGTAAGGAAGTTGAAACGCCTGGTTAAATCAGCATGACTGAACAGGTAGTTGGAATGGTGGAAAGGGGGCAAAAATGAGCGGCTGTCAGTTACACTCGAACACATATAACTTTATTTGGTTGCTCAAATATTACAGCACAAATTTCCGAGCTTAACTATCGACTGAATATGTTACACAATCTTATGGCTTAAGGGCACAACCTCTTTAAATTTTAAAACGGCTGAAGGCCGATGATTCGAAGCACAACTACATAAATTTTTACAAGGCAGAAAGCCCAAGGCTGTATCTTTAAATATTTTTTTTTATGAAGAACTACAATAAATTTTCAAAAGGCAACAATTGCAAGGTTTTATCCTTAAATAATATTCCAAACAAAGCTGAAGGCCCAAATAGTCTAAGACTTGACAAGTAAGGAATTTTAATTTTAAGGCGGCTGACGGCCCATTATTTAAAACCCAACTAAAATCATACAAATTCAAATCATCGGCTATGAGCCATGAAAATACACAGTCAAACACAAATAAGAAAGGCAGCACAGCCAGCGGCGCTCAGAAGTTTCCGGGTTCCGGGGGTCGGGCTGCACTTGAAATATTAACGTTGGCTTGTTGTTGTTGTTGTGGTCTTCAGTCCTCAAACTGGTTTGATTCAGCTCTCCATGCTACTCTATCCTGTGCAAGCTTCTTTATCTCCCAGTACTTACTGCAAACGTTGGCTTGGGGGAGACAAGTAGCCGGCCCAGCTATATCCGATCCGCGGGCAACCCAACCACGAGACAGTCGACGGACCCACAGACAAGACGCCTTGCTTTCCACCCGACCAGTACACAAGGAACTCCAAAGCCAAAACGTAAAAGGCGTAGCAACCCACAACCAAGCATGCATAACCTGTGAAAATTACACTCACCTGTTGGACAGCGACAACAGGGTGAGGAAAGGACACTGCCTCAATTTTACGTCAGCGGCCAGGGCAGATAATCGGAACGCTAACGGCCACAAGGCAGAAAATTCCGCTAGTGCACTTGTACTTCAAATAACCAAAATACAGTTAAACTCCACCGGATGGTGCCCAAACTCTCGCTAAGTCGAAAACTCTCTGTTGTTCACGGAAATACCCCCAACAGCCCACCATGAAAACCAGCGTCACAATGCGAACAGACTGACTTCGGTAATTAAATCACCACTCAGCTTTGATGACCTGGGTAGGTGAGCCACGAACCTCGTAGCAATCGGAACAGCTCCCACGCATTCCGACACGGCGTAGAAACCACCAGAGGGCCCGGCCCACTGCGTCGCCAGGAGACTTCCTGGCTGATCCACACCAACCGACCGAGTGCCACACATCAACACGAAGACAGCACAAAAGTAACTGAGCAGTCGGCAACACAAGCTATACACCACTTCACGAACACTTGCACGATGGACTAGACAATATTAATTTCAGCGACTGTGCAATAACAAGGACGAATCACGAGTCGGCACACGCAGGCAACCCATAAGCGATCGCCGGCCAACATACACGTTGTCCGACAAGACGACCGACCGACGGCCAGCCAAGGTGGTCCGCACTCAAGTGATACGTATCGGCAGCCGTCGGGCGAGTCATGGCTGTCCGGACCTCACTGCAGGCGCGCCCCGACTGAACTTCTGCCGCGGCCCAATTCAAACACTGCCAGGTCGAAACTGTACTGCTAGCGCCTCCCAAATCACTGGCAGATCCGAACTAACTCCGAACGCACGACAACCGGGAAGTAATAGCAGTCAGCAAAGACAATCCGCCAGGGCTTTATCGATAAGCGCCGCTGCTGCCGCTCATGGGCAGGTAAGGCGGCAAGTCAGTGACACCAATAATTGAAATTAACATAACGAGGTGGTAGTACATCTACATCTGCATCCACATCTACATAATTACTGTGCAATTCACATTTAAGTGCTTGGCAGAGGGTTCATCGAACCACAATCATACTATCTCTCTACCATTCCACTCCCGATCAGCGCGCGGGAAAAACGAACACCTAAACCTCTCTGTTCCACCTCTGATTTCTCTTATTTTATTTTGATGAGCATTCCTACCTATGTAGGTTGGGCTCAACAAAATATTTTCGCATTCGGAAGAGAAAGTTGGTGACTGAAATTTCGTAAATAGATCTCGCCGCGACGAAAAACGTCTTTGCTTTAATGACTTCCATCTCAATTCTCGTATCATATCTGCCACACTCTCTCCCCTATTACGTGATAATACAAAACGAGCTGCTCTTTTTTGCACCCTTTCGATGTCCTCCGTCAATCCCACCTGGTAAGGATCCCACACCGCGCAGCAATATTCTAACAGAGGACGAACTAGTGTATTGTAAGCTGTCTCTTTAGTGGACTTGTTGCATCTTCTAAGTGTCCTGCAAATGAAACGCAATCTTTGGCTCGCCTTCCCCACAATATTATCTATGTGGTCTTTCCAACTGAAGTTGTTCATAATTTTAACACCCAGGTACTTGTACAATTCTCAAGGCGAGTAATCGAATTCCAACGGATTTCTTTCGGAACTCATGTGGATCACCTTACACTTTTCGATATTTAGCGTCAAATGCCACCTGCCACACCATACAGCAATCTTTTCTAAATGGTTTTGCAACTGATACTGGTATTCGGATGACCTTACTAGACGGTAAATTACAGCATCATCTGCGAACAAACTGAGGGATCTGCTCCGATAGTCACCAAGGTCATTTATATAGATCAGGAACAGCAGAGGTCCCAGGACGCTTCCCTGAGGAACACCTGATAATACTTCAGTTTTACTCGGTGATTTGCCATCTATTACAACCAACTGCGACCTTCCTGACAGGAAATCACGAATCCAGTCGCACAACTGAGACTATACCCCACAGGCCCGCAGCTTGATTAGAAGTCGCTTGTGAGGAACGGTGTCAAAAGCTTTCCGGAAATGTAGAAATACTGTAAAAACAGGATGTCAAATGAGATGTGGCACGAACACGAGCCGCGCCCTGCTCAGACGTCAAGGTCAGATCAGTTTTTAGCCTATCCCAGATGTTATTCAAATTGTAAATTGAACAAGCTGTGACGGAAATCAAGGAGAAATTTGGAGATCGAGAATTAAAGTTGCCACCGGGCTTCATTTTGTCGCTGGAAGGCGAACACAACAGAAGTATTCTTGGTTTCCACAGTGGAAGGCTGTGGAATGTTGGTAATGGCTAGAGCTGTCACTCCCAGTCCGCCGTGGGCTGACTTGTTGCGGAATGGGCTGAGCGCTGGCGGGCGGCGGCCGAGACGCGAGACGCCGGCCGCCGCGCGGCCTGTGTTTACAAACACTGCGTCCCAGCAGGCGCGCCCGTCGCGTCGCCCCCTCCTGTCTAACCCGGCAGAGCTCGCGCCGTCTGTAGTGGCGTAGCGCCTCGGCGCAGATTTCCCCACCTCGCCTTGCCCAACCCCAGCCCGGGAGATAAATCCAGCCGTTTTACGCTAACATTAGAACAGACACGTTTCCTCAAAGAAGAGGCTTTTATAATAACTCTTTCCGCTAATGTTGTCTCTTGTTGTGCTCTTCAGTCCCAAAGCTGCTTCGATGCAACGTTCCACGCCAGTCTGTGTTGTGCAAGACCTTCCATATCTGCATCACTACTGCAACCTACATCCATTTTAACCTGATTAATGTAGACGAATATAATAATTCCAATTCCAAAGAAAGCAGGCGTTGACAGATGTGATAATTACCGAACTATCAGTTTAATAAGTCACGGCTACAAAATTCTAACGCGAATGGAAAAAGTGTTAGAAGCAGACCTCGGGGAAGATCAGTTTGGATTCCGTAGAAATGTTGGAACACATGAGGCAAACTGACCCTGCGACTTATTTTAGAAGCTAGTTTTAGAAAAGGCAAACCTACGTTTCTAGCATTTGTAGACTTAGAGAAAGCTTTTGACAATGTTGACTGGAATACTCTCTTCCAAATTCTGAAGGTGGCAGGGGTGAAATACAGGGAGCGAAAGGCTATTTACAATTTGTACAGAAACCAGATGGCAGTTATAAGAGTCGAGGGACATGAAAGAGAAGCAGTGGTTGGGAAGGAAGTGAGGCGGGGTTGTAACCTCTCCCCAATTGTGTTCAAACTGTATATTGAGCGAGCAGTAAAGGAAACAAAAGAAAAATTCCTAGTAGGTATTAAAATCCATGGACAAGAAATAAAATCTTTCAGGTTGTAATTCTGTCAGAGATGGCAAAGGACTTGGAAGAGCAGTTGAACGGAATGGACGGTGTCTTGAAAGGAAGATATAAGTTGAATATCAACAAAAGCAAAACGAGGATAATGGAATGTAGTCTAATTGAGACGGGTGATTCTGAGGGAATTAGATTAGGAATTGAGACACTTAAAGTAGTAAAGGAGTTTTGCTATTTGGGGAGCAAAATAACTGATGATGGTGGAAGTAGTGAGGATATTAAATGTGGACTGGCAAAGGCAAGGAAAGCGTTTCTAAAGAAGACAAAATTATTAACATCGAGTATAGATTTAAGTGTCAGGAAGTCGTTTCTGAAAGTATTTGTATGGAGTGTAGCCATGTTTGGATGTCAAATGTCGACGACAAATAATTTGGACAAGAAGAGAATAGAAGCTTTCGAAATGTGGTGCTACAGACGAATGCTGAAGATTAGATGGGTAGATCACATAACTAATGAGGAAGTATTGAATAGGATTGGGGAGAAGAGAAGTTTGTGGCACAACATGACCAGAAGAAGGGATCGGTTGGTAGGACATGTTCTGAGGCATCAAGGGATCGCCAATTTAGTATTGGAGGGCAGTGTGGAGGGTAAAAATCGTAGAGGGAGACCAAGAGATGAATACACTAGATTCAGAAGGATGTAGGTTGCAGTATGTACTGGGAGATGAAGAAGCTTGCACAGGATAGAGTAGCATGGAGAGCTGCATCAAACCAGTCTCAGGACTGAAGACCACAACAACAACAACAACTGTAGTCAAGCACTGGTCTCAGTATACAATTTTTATGCGCCCCCTCCCCCTCCAGCACACACACACACACACACACACACACACACACACACACACACACACACACACACACTTTCCTCCTCGCCAAGCGGACGATTCCTTGCTGCATCAGAATCTTTCGCATTAGGTGGGCCCTTAGTTTTGTCTAGATGTGCCGTAAATTTGTTTTCTCCCCATTACCAGTCAGAAGTTCTTCATTAGTTAGCCGATCAACATATTTCTTAACCATTCTTCTGTAATAGCACATTTAGAAAAACATGTGTTTTGTTCTTCTCCGAACGGTTTATAATCTACGATTCATTTCCACACGAGCCTACACCCCAGACGAATACCTTCAGAATATTCTATTGCCAGTCTGTATTTGATATGTTTTCTACATCAGCCATCTTTAGTTATTTTACACCCGAGTAGGAAATCTCATCTTCTATTGTGTTGTTAACTAAAACAATCCCCTCATCATCGCCTTACTTAATGAAACTACGAGGGCTATTCGGAAAGTAAGGAACGATAGGTCGCGAAATGGAAACCACAGTGAAAATCAGAACTGTTTTATTTGCAGTAGTTAGCTACAACTTTCAGCTGCTTATCTCAATAGTCGCCGATCCGACTTAGTCGTTTGTCGTAGCGTTGTACCAACTTCCCAATACCCTCGTTATAGAAGGCAGCCGTCAGTACTTCCCGCCAATTTTCTACGCTGCCGTACAGCTCGTTGTCTGTGGCCAAATTTTGTCTTCATAACTAGCGGTTCATGTGAGCAGAGATGAAACTCAGAGGGAGACAATTACAGGCTGTATTGTGGGTAATCAAACATTTCCTACTGAAAACGATGTAGGAGCATCTTCATTGCCCCTGCAGAATTCGGCTGAGAATTGTCTTGAAGAAGAAAACGCACGACAGTTATGTAATGTGGGCTGCATAGGTTCAGGCGAAATTTCTCATCAGGCCCTCGTACTTGGCGGGAGACACTATTGTTCAGGTTTGTTTATGTGCTCTCTGTGTGCTCAGAAGTAAAAAGAAAGACGTGGTGCGATGGTCGGGCATACTACAGACACTGTCCAACACACCTGTGGAAAACTTCATCGGATTTTCACTGTGGTTTTCATTTCGCGACCGATCGTTCCTTACTTTCCGAATAACCCTCGTACTTTCCATTAACATTGTTTTGCTTTTCTTGTTATTCATCCTCTAAGTTCTTTTCAAGTAACTATACATTCCGTTCAACTGCTTTTCCATAAGTCCTTTGTCGGCTCTGAAGAAACTGCAGTGTCAGCAGCAAACCTCAGAAGTTTAATTTCCTCACTCTGAACTTAAATTCCTTTTGAAAGTCCTCTCCAATTTCTTTCACAACGTGTTCACGTTATTGATTTAATAACACCGGAGACCCTGTTTCCTCGACTATTACTTCCCTTTCATAATGGTGGTCTCACTCCGTGCAAGCTGTACATTTTATCCCTGCTAGATTCAGAATTTCAAAAAGTGTTTTCCAGTCAGCGATATCAAACCTTTTTTTTTCTCCAAATCTGCGAAAAAAAAATTGCGTTCGCTTTCATCAACATCTTGTCTGTTTAAAACCTCCCCACTCCTTTGCGATTCTCCTCAGCGTTGTGGATGACGAGTAGCATGCTGTCCTAATGGTAACCTCCATTGACATTTTCATTTTATTTGCAAATGTGGGTAGCGTCTTCTGATATCCATGATTTTCGTATCGTCCTGTTCTCCTCTTTTATTGTCGTTAGGATGTTGTAAATGATCGACCGAATATGTGTCCTTCTGAATTCCAGCATTGCCGATGGAAAGCGCCACGAACTTGTAAGTCATTTTCAGCCAGGTGTGCGGATACTTTTGATCACATAGTGTAAGTAGACATATGTAGAATGAAATAGATTATTTACAAAGTGAGAGTCGCGTAAGACTTAAAGTTCCAGGCAGCAGGTTAAAGGCACGAATAGTCTCATATACAGGAACCACAAAAGAACGGTCCCGCATAATTGCAGACCAATATGCTTAAATTCGTCCTGGTGCAAAATTCATAAGCAAGTGTGAAGATGATATTTGGTATGTGGGTCGCTGAGCTGCGCGATCGAACCCGAGACCCCGTTGTCTAGAGACAGCAACGCTAACCACTTTTTTATTATTTTTTTAAATCTCATTTTGTTGGATATTGTTCGTTGCATTTGTTCGAGGCGGAACGTCATCTGTCAACGTGTGTAGTGCTAACATTAAAGTTCGGAGACGGTGGCGTTATGGTGTGGTCTGGGATCTTATTTCCGCTCGGGGACTGGATGTTTGTATTGTCCTCATCATTTCATCATCATCTGGAAAAGTGGCGAGAGTGGATCGTGAAAAGATTGGGAATTTGTATGGGCGCTGATAACCGCGCCCATGACGCTTGTTCAAGTTCATCGTTTTTCCACTCTTCAATGTTTACGCTCTTTACAGCAGGCGAGACCTCGGCATTTATCAGCATGATCATGCGGCTTATGAGCAGCCGCTTGACCATGAAATCCAAGTTTTCTCACCTCCCGATTAACTCTTCATAGTACTTGCAGTGGATCCAGATGCAGTTGGCAATTCTTATCTGATGGTCTAGATAGATGTCTGCCTGTTAGACATTCCGACGATCTTCAACTATCGGCGGTCTCTGTCAGTCAACAGACGAGGTCAGCCTGTACGCTTTTGTGCTTTACGTGTCCCTTCACGTTTCCACTTCACTATCAGATCGGAAACAGTGGACCTAAGGATGTTTAGCAGTGTGAAAATCTCACGTAAAGACGTGTAAGTGAAACCCAATCACCTGACCACGTTCGAAGTCCGTGAGTTCCGGAGGAGCGTCCCATTCTGCTCTCTGTCTAAAGACTACTGAAGTCACTAATATCCAATACTCCGTAGTAGGTGGCAGCACGATGGACCTAATATGAAAAACGTATGTTTTGGGTGTGTCCGGATCCATTTGATCACATAGTGTATACACAAAGGCACGCTGCAAGGTAATGCCTCCGAATTCTGTATGTGAAAACTCTTAAAGCTTTTAAATTGAAATAGAAGTTACTGGTATTCTATACGCGTATTCTTCGTGTTTACATATGTATAGCCTACTGTCGCCTAAGGGCTCCGCATAAGGGTATAAAACATGGCGGTGTGTAACGTAACAATATCGGTGCATAGGAAACACCGTGTTGTAATGGAGTTTCGAATTCGAAGAGTTTTTGCACACGTGGCGCACCCTCTCCGTCGGCATGACAATAGCAGACCACACGCGAGCACTGCGACATCTGCAACGATCCAAAGCCTTGGGTTCACTGACATCAGCCATCCTCCATACGGTCCTGACTTGACCCCATCCGAATTTCATCTGTTTCCAAAACTTAAAGAGCACTGAGAACTTCGCTTTGATTGTGGCGAGGTGGTGCATTCGGATGATAAGTTGTGGCCCCGTCAACGACGTCAAACGTTCTACAGTGACGGTATCAAAAAACTGGTCTCTCGTTGAGACCAATGTCTTCGTCTCCAGGATGACTATGTTGAGATATAAGTATGCAGAGATGCAGAATAAATATGTAGGATGTCAATAGCGTTTATTTTACTTACAAGCGTTAAGAGTTTTCAGATAAAGAGTTCCGAGGCATTACTTTTCAGCACAAGGCCTATGATGTGGAAGGGAAACTCAGGGAAAATAGCAACTGCATTCAAAGTTAAAACATTTTTACAACACATTTATTTGACAACTGAAAAGCTTAATTTGATATAGCAACGTTAACTAATTACATGTATTTATGATAATGAAATCCTAAGAAGGAGAATTTTTTTCAGATCACACTCAGTTTGAACAATATCAGAGATATTTCAATTAATGATCTCTTAAAAAATCGAAATGAATAAAAGTAAAAATAATGATCTCCTTAAAGAAGATAAAAATGTTCTTAAACACAATGTATGATAAATAACTTCAACAAATTCCAAAAAAATATTCAGAATAATGAAATTTTAAGTAGGCCGTTTGGTTTACATTCCTAGCAGTTATTAAGGCCACCAACATCTTGAACTACCTCCAACTTACAGACCGCGTCCCAAAACGCAAGTCTAACAAATACCGACTTCAAGAAAATGTTTTATTAAATGTATAACATCAAGCATACCAACACAGGTAAGACCGCTAGACACTTCATTTCAGAAACAAAAATTCTCAGTACACGCAACTGACTATAATAGTAAAACCAACATTCAGTAGCTGCCTAGTAATAATTAACAGAGATTAAAACGTGATTAAGAGAATTTCATGCACTCGCACACAATGTAAGAAAGTACTGCTAACCACACACTTAAATACAGTACAGTTGCCAAGTGGCAAGCAAATTAAGCGAGACACTTTAACAGAAACCTTTAAACATATACTACAGGCCATTAAAATTGCTACACCACTAACATGACGTGCTACAGATGCGAAATTTAACCGACAGGAAGAAGATGCTGTGATATGCAAATGATTAGCCTTTGAGAGCATTCACACAAGGTTGGCGCCGGTGGCGACATCTACAACGTGCTGACATGGGGGCCGTTTCCACCCTCTTTTTCATACACAAACAGCAGTTGACCGGCGTTTCCTAGTGATACGTTGTTGTGATGCCTCGTGTAACGAGGAGAAATGCGTACCATGACGTTTCCGACTTTGATAAAGGTCAGCAACGTAATACGGAAAGCCGTGCTGTATCCCAACGGCCTCGTATCACTAGCAGTCGAGATGACCGGCATCTTATCCGCATTGCTGTAACGGATCGTGCAGCCACGTCTCGATCCCTGAGTCAACAGATGGGGACGTTTGAAAGACAACAACCATCTGCACGAACAGTTCGACGACGTTTGCAGCAGCATGGACTATCAGCTCGGAGAGCATGGCTGCGGTTACACAGGAGCGCCTGCGATGGTGTACTCAAAGACGAACCTGGGTGCGCGAATGGCAAAACGTAATTTTTTCGGATGAATCCAGGTTCTGTTTACAGAATCAGGATGGTCGCATCGCTGTGAACGCACATTGGAAGCGTGATGGTATGGGGTGCCACTGGTTACACGTCTCGGTCACCTCTTGTTCGCACTGGCGGCACTTTGAACAGTGTACGTTATGTTTCAGTTGTGTTACGACACGTGGCTCTACCCTTCATTCGATCCCTGCGAAACCCTACATTTCAGCAGGATAAAGCACGACAGCAGGTTGCAGGTCCTGTACGGGCTTTTCTAGATACAGAAAATGTTGGACTGCTGCCCTGGCCAGCACATTCTCCAGATCTATCACCAATTAAAAACGTCTGTTCAATAGTGGCCGAGCAACTGGCTCGTTTCAGTACGCCACTCTTGATGAACTGTGGTATCGTGTTGAAGCTGCATGGGCAGCTGCACGTGTACACGCTATCCAAGCTCTGTTTGACTCAATGCCCAGGCGTTTCAAGGCCGTTAGTACGGCCAGAGGTGGTTGTTATGGGTACTGATTTCTCAGGATCTATGCAACCAAATTGCGTGAAAATGTGATCACATGTCAGTTCTAGTATAATATATTTGTCCAATGAACGCCAGTTTATCATCTGCATTTCTTTTTGGTGTAGCAAGTTTAATGACCAGTAGTGAAATTACTTTAGCACTGCCGTCATGTACATATCTTTGTCGATAATAATCCAAGGCCAAGGCGCCAATACGATATCCCTTGTCACAGCAATATTACAGATACGGTTAGTGCATCGTGCAGTTTCTTTCCTCCATCAACGGATCGGCCCAAACCATTTGGACCGCCATAAACAACTTGAATTGCTTTCCCAATAACGTGGAGGGAATGACGACCAATTACAGGACCTAAGGACTAGTACATTAAATCAGACGTTTTCCGTCGCCGGAATTGGTTCCATCAGGCAGCGCAGAAACAAAGACCGTCGTAGCCGACCAAGGCAGCAGCAGCCGACAGACTAAGGACCTGTCTGAAGACCTCGTGTGGGCCCACAACACTCCTCCAAACTTCCTCTTACGATCGCCGTCCGCAAGCGTCTCCAAGTTATCGCCACAACCCAGACCTCTCTCACCTAGTTTTTCTACTCGACCTGTCGGAATTCTCGCACAGATTTTCTTGCCGAAGGAAGCCGTCCTACCGCCTTGAGCACCACGGGTCAGTCTCCATCTTTCCGATGCGTCCTTTGCCTTTCCAGCGATGCCTTTAATGTAACATTGCGCTACTGCAGTTACCTCGGAGTGAGACCGGCCGCCTCGTTTGTTGCAGAGCCAGGCGATGCGCATCGTGCGAACCGTGGGGCAGGCCTTCGAGGTGTGCCACAAGCTGTCGGCAGCGGCGGGCAACGCGGCCGACGACGACGACCAGGACCTCGCGGGCACGGCGTCCACGGCGGCCATGGACGCGGCCGAGGCCACCACTGGAGTGGCGGCGGGCGAGCGCAAAGGTAAACGCAGGCGCTGCTTCTGGTACCATGGCTGGCAGCTCCTATCTAAGATTTTTTTTTCTTTTTTTTTTCTTTTTTTTGTTTACAGTCATCAGTCTCCTGACTAGTTTGATGCGGCCCCCTCCACGAATTCCTCTCCTGTGCCAACCTCTTTATCTCAGAATAGCACTTGCAACCCACGTCCTCAGTTACTCCGATCTCTGTCTTCCTCCATAATTTTTGTCCTCTACAGCTCCCTCCAGTACCATGGATCTCATTCCCTGACGTCTTCACAGATGCCCTATCAACCTTTTCCTTAAAAGTGTTTTCCACATATTTGCTCTCCGATTCTGTGCAGAACTTCCTCATTCCTTACCTTATCAGTCTACCTAATTTTCAGCATCCCTCTGTAGCATCACATCTCGAATGCTTTGATTCTATTCTGTTTCGGTTTTCCTGCAGTCCATGTTCCACTACCACACAATGGTATTCTCCAAACGTACATTCTCAGGGATTTATTCCCCAAATAAAGGCCTATGTTTGATACTAGTAGACTTCTCTTGGCTAGGAATTCCCTTTTTTCATTTTGCTAGTCTGCTTTTGGTGTCCTTCTTGCTCCGACCATCATTGGTTATTTTGCTGCCTAAGTAGTAGAATTCCTTAACTTCATCTTTTTCGTGATCATAAGCCCTTATGTTAAGTTTCTCGATGTTCTCATTCCTGCTACTTCCCATTCCTTTCGCCTTTCTTCGATTTACTCTCGGCCCGTATTCTGTGCTCATTCGACTGCTCATTAGACTCAACATAGCCTGTAGTTCTTCTTCACTTTCCCTGAGGATAGCATGTTATCAACAAATCTTATCACTGACATCCTTTCGCCTTGAATTCTAATTCTGCTCTTGAACCTTTCTTTCGTTTCCTCGTTTCCATCATCACTTCTTCGATATGTAGACCGAGCAGTAGAGGTGAATGATTACATCTCTGTCTTACACCATTTTTTATCCGAGCACTTTGTTTTTGGTCTTCCACTGTTATTATTCCCTCTTGGCTCTTGTACATATTCTCCCCATAGGTTCAAATGGCTCTGAGCACTATGGGACTTAACTTCTGAGGTCGTCAGTCCCCTAGAACTTAGAACTACTTAAACCTAACTAACCTCGGAACTAACCTAACGAACCTGCGACCGTAGCGGTCGCGCGGTTCCAGGCTGTAGCGCCTAGAACCGCTCGGCCACTCCGGCAGGCCCCATAGTCCTAGGTGTACAGACAACCAGACCAGCGTTTATAAGAGTTGTAAATTTAAGAAACAGCATTTGACATTGTTGCTTGGAACACAATATGAGGCAGCGGATATAAAATACAGGGATCGAAACACGTACGTAAACAAGGATGAATTTGAGTTGAGTGATATGACACGGAACGAGTGCTTGAGAAGTGGGCAAGAAGTATTGTATTCTATCCTCTATCGCACCCTGACTACCTCAGAATTGACTAGGTGTGACCTGCATGACGCAGTCAGAACTTTAACGACAATGGCGGTGTAATCTGTGTTGAGCCATCTTGGATACAGAACAAAAGCTGATCACATATTTACCGAGGAAAAATCGCTAACAGACGTGTATTTTTAGAAGTTGTTATCTCACTAAGACAACCGTTTCGGCATCTCGTTAATGCCATGTTCAGGCTCCTATACACATCGTGAACAGGAAATCAGATACATCGATGCATGCGTAACTGGAACCGTCAATACCTGGATTCCGTGAATCTTTTGTGGAGTGTGTACTTCGAAGACTTGACAACAACTGACAGGTGTTGTTAAGTCTTCGATGTACACACACCACAAAAAAGATGGTGTTGATTGATATAGAAGATATACCGAAGCACCAAGGAAGAGTCAGTTTGCTAGTGGAAGATAGTATAGGCAGTAAAACGTTTAGAGGGATACCAAGTATTGACTACAGTAATCACATATAAACGCACGTAGGTTACAGTTGTTATGCAGAGCTGAAGATGCTTACACATGACAGGACAGCGTGGAGAGCTACATCAAACGATTCCTTGCAAGGAAAAAAGGAAGATTAAGGTTTAATGTCCTGTCGAAAATTAGGTCACTAAAGATGGCAATCTCTGGACTGAAGACCAGAGCAATAACAAAGGACTCAGCGATTAAAGTTTCCTTCTTTTTCTCGTTTGTGGCACCAAACTACGTTGGCTCCATAAAGCGACGCTTACGAGCAACGCAGGTCGCGGCGCATACGTCACAGGACGTGACACTGCAGGTCTTACTACCAGCAGCCGACTCCGGCGACAATGAGTGACTATTTCAGGCGAGTTTAACAATTCTTGTCTGCGCTTTTAAATGGATGCAAGTTCTCGATAGCACACGACAAAATTAAGCCCTTTAGTGGGTATCTTTTCAATTAAATATTCATTTCCTGTGTCCCATACATGGAGACGAGCTTTCGCCAAGTGTGGCGGACAAGCCGACTAGTGTGACGTCACAAATTCGTTGAAGGGTCCGTATATCTCGATTGTCCCGCAGGTAATGGAAGTAAATTTAAAAATATTTTCACACTGAGCTGACAGGTACTACATTTGTTATTGATTGTATTATAACTTTCTACTTAGTAATGTGCTAGTTGTCCATTCTTTTGTTTTTACCGAGTTAAGTGGTCTTTGGGACAGCAAGTGTTAACCGCTTGAAAACATGCATTCATTCTCGGCGTTCGACTGAAAGGACTATAGGCGTCTGCAGTGGAGTTTTTCTGAGTGATTAGTTAATGCCCTGTAAAACGCTGAACTCATGGTCAGAGGAAATATTTATCAGTTTCTCCATTGTCCTTGGCGATGGCATCTCGTACACACGCTGTCCAGATGTATTTTATTACGTGAAATATGCGAGAATTCCACAAGCTGCAGTGTACTGATGTTGACTATTAATACGACATACATGATCGATTTCGGTTCAAAATGATTCAAATGGCTCTAATCACTATGGGACTTAACATCTGAGGTCATCAGTTCCCTAGACTTAGAACTACTTAAACCTAACTAACGTAAGGACATCATACACATGCATGCCCGAGGGAGGATACGAACCTGCAACCGTAGCAGCAGCGCGGTTTCGGGATGAAGCGCCTAGAAACGCTCGGCCACAGCGGCCGGCGATCGATTTCGGAAAACAGTTCATTATCAGCTGACCTGTACATAATAACAGCGTCATAATCAAGCGCCGCAAAACGTGACTCATGCATATGATGCTTTTATTGCTTATAGGTCTACAGACATTATATGACGGACTTTTCATTCCAGTGTTTAGCAAGTCCGTTGTGCCAATAAAGGGCATCCTAAAGAAATCTGCATTCTTCCACATAATATAGATTATTCAGATCCTATGGCCTTAATAAATTACATGAATGAATGCTGAGCTGGTATTGTCAGCACGGTAACTTTCCAGTCCCAGTTCCCTGTCTCCACCTAGTGCTTAGCCTCTGATGACCACTATGTATGGGAAGCCATAACCAGCCAAAAGCGTTGAAGTAAACTGCTGCTGTTACTAGCAGTAAAATGCAGTCAAATACAGGTATAAGTAGCGGTCTACACCACAAGTTTTACAAAACTGCAGCTTTTACAGTAACTGAGGCCCGTACTCAAACTTGAATAGAAAACTACTTCGACAAAATTGACAATAATAAAACTGATTCCATTCCTTTAAGAAGAACCAAGTACACGAATGATGCAAACGGAACTGGCTCATTAAAACCCAAGCATCACATGGAGCACCTTACGTGGGCCTGTAAGGTACCACACGGCAATCTTTAGACACGGAATATAGATCGTTCGGTAAGGCTGCGCACACGTATCCATATATTAGACACTTGCCAGCTGAAGTAAGAACAATACTATTTTGGAGCTAAGCACACACTTAATAAGAGGCATGAAATGTCACATCACAGTCCTTGCAACGCTTTGCTGCCTCAAGAGCAATCATCATCATATTTCACTAGTTGTTGTTAGGACTTGAATTACTTAACTCGATGCCAGCTGTTGGATCGATGTGGCGAAGACACCAGACGCTGCTTAGTCCGATATTAACAGCGTGTTCTTTCACGGAAGCGAGCACATGCATAGCTTCAAGAGGTTGCCAAGAAGCCACAGCGCTGGCCGCTGTTACTGACCCAAGTACGATCAAGCGCTAACTGCCGCCCGTACTCAGGCATACCGTGCTCGATCTCGTCTCTCCAACGTCTCGCTAATACGCGCCCTTCGGCGTGCCGTGCCCAACGTTGTTGTCTATTTCCACTCCGTACTGCCCGCTATTTCCTGAGCCGGCCCAGGCTCCAAAGACAAACTTCTGCCGGAGGGAATCGATAGTGCGTAACCAAAGATAGCCCTGGCAGCACTCCCGCCACGGCTCAAGTACAAGAGAAGCATTTTGTATCTCGGAGAAGTTGAAAACTCGAAGATTACGGTCTAGGTATAGTCGGACAACATTTTAATTCCTCCCACAAACGTCCAGAAAAATGGCCAATACGAGAAAACTGGAGAAATTAGAACTCATAGAGGTAACTAGCGGAGTATATGTATTGATGTAAGACACGGTATTCAGATTTACACTGCGGAAGTAATTTTTCTGCTCTTCTCCTGCCGTCCTGGAAATGTTAGCTTCGATGTCGGCACTGCAGCCTTCGCTCTCAGCGGCAGACATTGCAAAATCTGTCAATGGGCCAGCTCGTCCGTGCGGAATCCCTAGCTAGAGAGATGGCGGTCACAGGTGGGCGAGCTTTCAGCATGCCAAATCTTGTTTCCTCGTTCTCTTATTTACGACCCGCTGAGGCATTCCTGTCGCGTAATAAATACTGGTTTTAACAGGACGCCGTTAAAAATGGCTTTCAGGATAACAGTAAAATTTAAATCGTGCGCACCAGTATAACAGGCTGGAGCACGAAATGCATCGATCTCCTTTCTGGGTATCTGATATGCTTCGCAACCTGTTGTAAAGTTTCGGCTGTGACTACATCGTTAGAATCACACCGTTCAGATGAATTATTACTGTTTGACACAAATTTCAGCGATTCAGTGTTTAAGTTCTCATTTTCAGATCCTCTGCGAGATAAGTCGACATTACGTTAAAATATTACATGCGGCAGCATGGTAACTTCTGGCAACTCATGTTTATTCATCGGTTCTTCTGTCCTGAGAATCTGAAGACGTAACACTGACGATGTAAACAATGTAGTGCTGAAATCCGTGTGTGGCAGTAATAATCTCTACCAGTACTGTGATTCTGACCATCTGTTCACTGTTAAAATCTCTATTTTCTGAAAACTTTGCAACACTTTTAGTTAGTTTCAGATATCTAGAAGATGGAACTATGAACTTTGGGCTCCAGCCAACAGCTTTTTTATTCAGACAATAAGTCATTCAGGTGTGTGTGTGTTTGTTTGTGTATGTGTGTGTGTGTGTGTGTGTGCGTGTATGTGTGTGTGTGTGTGTGTGTGTGTGTGTGTGTTGCAGCTTAACCGTAGAGCCAAATTTGGTACTGTTTAGATAAAAGATCCCTAAGTGTGTGACGGGAGTGCCGTGTAAAAGTTTTGAAAAATCTACGTTAACACTATTGAATCCATAGTTTTTGCGGTTGGTGGGCTGTTTGGCGGCTGTCACGATTTTGTCTCCTAGGTGTGTGATTGTGAGTGGATGTAATGTAAAAGCAATTCAAAACGGCAAATATTACGATCAAATCCAGTGTGACGGGGAAGGTAGGTTGGCATGCAAAGCCTAATTCTAGAAAACATGAAAAAATTTTCCCGAACTTCACATATTTGTCATTTATTATCTGGAGAAACAATGCGAATAATACAAGTAAATAAACTTGGTTTGTTGCTGCTCCATATAAAAATTTCATTGCTTCATTTCGTAATATATTATCGGCATAAATAAGTAAAGGGCAAACCTGGGTAACCTGCTGGTATATATATTTCTCCTCCGTGCATTACGATCTTCACAAATTCTCATATATGTTGCTATCTCCATGTTTACTAATGCCATCCACCCATCTTCCAGTAGATTACTGCAGACGTCTTTTTTTATTTCTTGAAATATTGGAAAGTGATTCCTTGGTGTTTCTTTCATCGCCTGACTACATCACTTGCCTTCTTGCAACACACCACTGAGGGCGAAACACGAACAGCCTCAGTGCATTATATCATTGGTTTTTTGCTTACAAATGTTCAACTGTCGAAAACTGCAATTATGACTTGTCCATTATCGTACACTACAAGACGTTTAAAACTGTTTGCAGGTTTTTATGTTATATTCCTATACTTCTCAAGATCACGAACATTTTTTTCATCTCACCTTGCCCGTATCGTTCTGTAGATCATAACACCACAACTAATGATTACTTTATCCATATTTAGATTACAAAATGCAACACAACAATTGTTTCCTTGGTACATTAATTTTCTCAGTCGAAACCGATGTCCGTCCAGTGACGCTTTCATATTTCATTTTATTCTTGTGTTCATTATTGAAATCAGAAATTTAGAAGCCTGAGATTTCAATCTGACCCACCAATAGCTTTCACATTTATACATCCCTACTATTCTACGTGGCGCATCTTAACGCTAGTATCATAGATAAAGGCTACCAGATCAAATAATGTAATCACTGCAGTTCCTGCTGGTCTTAGCATTTACCAAATTATATCTTTCAATATTGAAATTGTGGGTTAGAGGTAACTTTCTAGCACTATTCAGTCGTGTCACCAAAAATCAATGGATTTTCTGTCAATGTCTAACTGTCCCTAATGACTTTCTAGTTTCCTCCAAAATATTTTTCTCCTTTCAATCGCAATTCGAAACTGCTCTTCTGGTCTACAGGACTTCGGTACATTAACACCACGTATTTGGTTTTCCTTCTGCGTGTTATTATTTTCGTTTTTCATTTCCTGAAATAACGTTTAATATTGATGTCATGTTATTTTTTTTGACTACACTCATTTTCATCGTTTTCACGTGTTCTTTATTTTTTTTATCCTGATAACAATCACTCTTCATTTCCTGAAACAACGTTTAATATTCATGTCATGGTAATTTTTTTGTCTACACTCTTTTTCTGTGGTTTCACATGTTCTTTATTCTTTTATTTATCCAGACAACAATCACCAGTCACCCATCGTGTAAAAATCATTTGTAACCCGCGGTCATCGTCAGAACATATGAATCAACTTAAAGACCTTTGTGACACTTGAGGTTCATGTTTTGATACTGCCTCCTTACATAGCTTCATTAGGCTGTGGATGTACTAAATTTAGCTACTAGCTTCTACCAACAGTAATCAATTATAAACAGAGTTCAGTAACAAATATGATCGTCGACCGGCTGACAAGTGACAAATGTGAACTACTCTCACGTTTATACGGAGTACAATCAATTTAAGCGTTTGTGACTAAATTGTTTCGTCTGTTACGATTTTGAATTTCGAGTTCATCTGTTCTACTGTCTGCTGCCTACCGCCTAATGCCTGCATCTGTTTCCAGTCTCTCTCAGTCACATTTAGCAAGACATTCCTTCTATGGTTTCTATCCAGTGAATCTGACTGATCGAATGGCTGTAGCAGTTCCCATGGCGCTACGGTAGCGTTCTCTACTGCGCCCAGTCTGTGAACCAGCATGGTGCCAAACGCTTACGCAATCTCTCTGTCTCCGACTATAAATTTTTTCTTGGCTTTCTCACTCTCGTATTCACTACGCCGCTTCAAATCATAACAGCAGCGCATCGTCCTCGTGGTTTCCTCTTCTACGACAAAGGAGCTTAAAAGCTCACGAAAGGAATAAGAGGAACAGGACAGTTAATAATTTGACAGCACTTCGAAAACGAAGACATCGTGAAAGAATCATCCAGACATCAGCGTGAAGTTTGAGACGCCACTGCAGCAAAAGTATTAATGTGTAAGATCAATATGATTGATGTTTCCGATACGGCGTACGAAAAATACAGAATTAGGCTCGGCATCCGTCTCTCTCTCTCTCTCTCTCTCTCTCTCTACAGGATTCTTTCTCTCTCTGTCTATCCTACTACTATTCCTCTTCCTACACTCCGGTTTTGTTCAAATCGATAGTCTAAGTTCGCTGTTTCCGTATTTGAAACGAGCTCTGTCAGCTGGGTAATGGAGTGGATCTTTTTAGTGACGTCTTAGTAAAACCTGCAAGTCAATCAGCCTGTTTTGAGACTTTGAAATTATGTTGTCGAGTGATGTTTGTTATAAGTCTTTCAAATTGAGATGAATGTGCCATGTCATTAGAGTGTTATACGATCGTTTGAACTCCGTACAACAAATCGATGAATGTCACCGACAGAAACTGAATGGAAAGATTGTTTCGAAATACTGCTTTCTTGAAGCGGAGGTACCCGACTGTAAGCAGGAGCATTATTATGTCTGCTGTCACTTCCGTAATTAGACTGATCAACAAATGTCGAACTTTTACGTCTTGTTGCAAGTAAATTCAGTATTATTTTCTTTGTCAGATCGGAGAACTTATTATAAAGGGGAAGTTTAATGCTTAAAACAATTAATATACACATGACCCCTATATTTTACGACCAGTAACTTCTGTGCCTTAAGTTAACGTTTTTTTTGGTCATCAGTCTACTGACTGGTTTGATGCGGCCCGCCATGAATTCCTTTCCTGTGCTAACCTCTTCATCTCAGAGTAGCACTTGCAACCTACGTCCTCAATTATTTGCTTGACGTATTCCAATCTCTGTCTTCCTCTACATTTTTTGCCCTCTACAGCTCCCTCTAGTACCATGGAAGTCATTCCCTCATGTCTTAGCAGATGTCCTATCATCCTGTCCTTCTTATCAGTGTTTTCCACATATTCCTTTCCTCTCCGATTCTGCGTAGAACCTCCTCATTCCTTACCTTATCAGTCCACCTAATTTTCAACATTCGTCTATAGCACCACATCTCAAATTATTCGATTCTCTTCTGTTCCGGTTTTAACACAGTCCATGTTTCACTACCAGACGTACATCCTCAGAAATTTCTTCCTCAAATTAAAGCCGGTATTTGATATTAGTAGACTTCTCTTGGCCAGAAATGCCTTTTTTGCCATAGCGAGTCTGCTTTTGATGTCCTCCTTGCTCCGTCTGTCATTGGTTATTTTACTGCCTAGGTAGCAGAATTCCTTAACTTCATTGATCTTCAGCCTACTCTTCATCACTACTATATTGTGATCTGAGTCTATATCTGCTCCTGGGTACGCCTTACAATCCAGTGTCTGATTTCGGAATCTCTGTCTGACCATGATGTAATCTAATTGAAATCTTCCCGTATCTCCCGGCTTTTCCAAGTACACCTCCTCCTCTTGTGATTCTTGAACAGGGTATTCGCTATTACTAGCTGAAACTTGTTACAGAACTCAATCAGTCTTTCTCCTCTTTCATTCCTTGTCCCAAGCCCATATTCTCCTGTAACCTTTTCTTCTACTCCTTCCCCTACATTTGCATTCCAGTCGCCCATGACTATTAGATTTTCGTCCCCCTTTACATACTACATTACCCTTTCAATATCCTCATACACTTTCTCTATCTGTTTATCTTCAGCTTGAGACGTCGGCATGTATACCTGAACTATCGTTGTCGTTGTTGGTCTGCTGTCGATTCTGATTAGAACAAGCTGGTCACTGAACTGTTCACAGTAACACACCCTCTGCTCTACCTTCCTATTCATAACGAATCCTACACCTGTTATACCATTTTCTGCTGCTGTTCATATTACCCGATACTCATCTGACCAGAAATCCTTGTCTTCCTTCCACTTCACTTCACTGACCCCTACTATATCTAGATTGAGCCTTTGCATTTCCCTTGTCAGATTTTCTAGTTTCCCTACCACGTTCAAGCTTCTGACATTCCACGCCCCGACTCGTAGAACATTATCCTTTCGTTGATTATTCAATCTTTTTCTCGTGGTAACCTCCCCCTTGGCAGTCCCCTCCCGGAGATCCGAATGGGGGACTATTCCGGAATCTTTTGCCAATGGAGAGATCATCATGACACTTCTTCAACTACAGGCCACATGTCCTGTGGATACACGTTACGTGTCTTTATTGCAGTGGTTTCCATTGCCTTCTGCATCCTCATGTCGTTGATCATTGCTGATTCTTCCGCCTTTAGGGGCAATTTCCCACCCCTAGGACAAGAGAGTGCCCTGAACCTCTATCCGCTCCTCCGCCCTCTTTGACAAGGCCGTTGGCCGTTGACAGAATGAGGCTGACTTCTTATGCCGGAAGTCTTCGGCCGCCAATGCTGATTATTTATCAAAATTTAGGCAGTGGTGGGAATCGAACCCGGGACTGAAGACGTTTTGATTATGAATCAAAGAGGCTACCCCTTTTTTTAAAATCTCATTTTGATCGTTTTCGTTCGTTGTATTTGCTCGGTGCGGACGTCGCGAGACATCCGTTTATGTTCATTGTTGCTCGATTAACTCAGTTTCTTATTACAGAGGGCAGCTAACCCTCTGACCGAACACGCTGAGCTACCGTGCCGGCATCCCTAGACCACGGCTTACAGCGATATATTTTAATTTCTAGCATGTAGTTCTTCCTCACTTTTCACGGATGCTCTCTCGTTCTATGCATTAGGGACACCTCTTGCCTTACTTACAGTCGTCCACCCATTATTTTCACTATCCTTCCTACCAACGGGTTTATACAATACCTTGCAGTTCTTTTCGTGTATTCCTTTCCGTTTATAGAATATATCTGAATCTGATGATCTTCATCTCGGTACGCCTACAGCATTTCTGACTAGTCTTTCCGCTTTTAGCTGATTTTATCCTGGGGGAGTCAGTTTCTCGTTTAGGAAGGTGAACTATTACGTACAATGACAGACATGCAAAATTTTACTTTACAAGGAAGGAAGAATACAATTTAACGTTCAATAGACATAATTAGAGATGGGGCATAATGTCGGATTGGGAAAGAATGGGGAAAGACATCGTCTTTTTTGTTCCTGGTATTTGCATCACACGATTTGCGAAACACCAGAAAGCGTAGATCCGGATGGCCGGGCCGGTTCTTAAACCACCATCCTCCTGAACCTGAGTCCGGCGTCTTAATGACTCCGCTATCTCATAGTGTAATCATTATAGAATGTCAGACTGTTTACAAACAGTGTTATTCAAAAGTACATCCGGGGTTTCATAAGACACGCCACGAAAACTAAAGCACATACAGGAAAATGGTACGTATCAGTGTATAAGAAACATCTCCATCTGCCGCAATTGCAGAGCGCACCTTTGGGACAGGCGTGTCAGAACGTGGAGTATAAAGGAGCGATGCGTGCGTTTTGTATCGTTGAATTCGCTAAAATGTGAGTCAGTTGTGACATTTCAGCAACAAGTTCGTATCAGGCGTTGGGCAATCCGTGAGTCGTACAACACATTCCATGAGACTGGCTGGTGGAGAGTGTGCGTGAATCATTCGCCAAGATTCCGAAGACATCGACAGTATTTACGAGTGGGGAACTGCAGATATTGCAGTCAACAGTCTGACACATTCTACGCGAGCTATAAAACCATACCAGCTGCAATTGTTACAATCGCTGCGTGCTCGGGACAGAGAGCTCTGTTCTGACTTCTAAAGTAATTTGCAGCGGCTACTGGAAAAAGACAATTTTTCACAGAAAACGGTTTTCGGCGATGAATTCTTGTTCATGTGGCTGGAAATGTGAATCGTGCGTGCGTGCGTGTTTGCAGCGCGAAACATTCACACGTGATTGTGGGACACATCCGTGAGTCACGAAAAACTAATGTCTTTTGCGTCATGTTCTCTTCAAAAGTTCATGAGTTTTCTTTGCGGACAGAACTGTGGCTGGTTTCATATACCTGGAGATGGTGATATGATGGCTTGCACTACAATTATAGCCGGCCGGAGTGGCAGAGCCGTTCTAGGCGCTACAGTCTGGAACCGCGCGCCCACTACGGTCGCAGCTTCGAATCCTGCCTCGGGCATGGATGTGTGTGATGTCCTTAGGTTAGTTAGGTTTAAGTAGTTCAAACTTATAGGAGACTGATGACCTGATAAGTTATGTCCCATAATGCTCAGACCCATTTGACCCATTTTTGAACTACAATTATAGAAAGACAGTGAAGGCTTCATATCAGAGCACGGCGGTCCTCCACCACACTATTTTTGAAACTTACTTGAGTACTTCAGTGCTGAACTGTCTCACAATTGGATTCCAGCTATTTCTCATCACGATGTCACTGATCGCGTGTTCGTAACTGTATGTAATTTTGAAGAGTTGCCACTGATTTTTTGTTTCTTTGTAGAGGGGGGGATGGGGGCGGGAAATGGAAAGGACAATTTTAACCACGATACTACCACAAAAGTTTTTATTGTAACTAAATGACAAATACAAAGTTCTTTTACAAACATATATACACATTTCATCACAAAGCCTTTTCCCAAATTCAACAGCAAAAGTAAATACCCATGAAATGAGCATGTATAACTTTCTGCTAGCTGTGTTCATTAACAACCATTACTTTAGAATATTAGTACCATTATCAAACAATAAAAACTTTAACCGGCTTTATAAACCAATCACTCTTGTTTCAAGATAATAAATGAAATATAGCTCTACTTTTGATTCACTGCTGTTGGCGTGATCAGTCGACTGGCATCTTGAAATGGTATTAATAAATTTACAGGGTAAAAGATAATGCATTACTATAACAGGTAGAAAGAAACAGAATTGAAAACAGAATTTAGAGCATTGACACATCAATTTAGAGGCAGATAAAATCTGGCTACTAAATGCACGGGAGATGCACAAAGGTACTTGGCCAAAACTTCAAAAGATTTAATATTACAGAAGAATATAATCAAAGATAATTAAGGTTAAGTGTTATAAATTATATTCTGCTTTGGCACTCCAGAGATCAACGTAACTCAAAAATGAGAAAAAATAGTTGTATTAAAACAGGATTTCACAATTGAGGCAATTAAAAAAAAGGAAAACACAATATTCAACAGTTATCATGCGAGTTAGAGGAATATACGCGCTTGTTATCACCCAGATTAAAGTACACTGGTGAACACATACACGCAACGCCCACCATGGCAGATAGCAACTATTAAAGTTCACTATCAGTCAGGTGAGATCTGAAGAAGCCGTTTTTGACACAAGATTCTGACCAAAACAGTTTTCCTCTGTGACCGCCCTGGAGTAACTATTTCATAGCGGTCGGCCTCGTGCGTGAATGCTAATGCACTCTAAGTTCGTTCTTAAGGCACTCCTCGAAGTTAACAGCCCAGTCTGGACTGCGGGAAACGCACCAGAAACCAAGGGGCCAAGTTGAAGCTTCCCGCTCGGCCACAAGCGCAGCGCACCTGACCTACGCGTGGAGACACCGTCAGCACTTCCTCCAGCGCAGGACTGCGACGGCGAGGCCGACACACGCCCGTTGCGCGAGGTTGCTAGGAAGGTAAACACGTACTCGTGAATCTAGCAAAGACGCAGTCTCGTACACACGACATTGATTCCGGTCACTCAGACGAGTCAGCAAAGAAGAATATTTGAAGCGGCCGCTGATGTCGGCCATGAAGTGTTGGGACGTGTTTAACAATAGTGTGACTGTCGTATTGATGTTTTCCACGTCACAGACGGTGACCACATTGTGAGCCTGTAACGTAAGTTATAAACGTGGAGAGATACTCCATTTTACTGATGTGTGTCCTTTTTCTGTATGTCTTGTAGTTTTTCCGCAGTTGTCTTCTGACGCCCCAAAGACAAAGTGGCGCAGTATGTGAGACACTGGACTCGAATCCTGTCGGAAGGGGGTTCAAATCTCCGTGCGTTCGCCGATACATCTATTTTCTATAGGTCTTGAGTTTCACCAAGATGGCTTCTGTATATATGCAACAGTCGATTCACTTGGTACGTCTTGTCCTGATGTCCAAATAGCCATCACCAGTGACCTTTCCGTCGGCGAGATGTGACCTTGATCTTCCTTGTTTTGTAGGGTAACTAACGGTTAGGATATGTTATTATTAATTCTCTTACAATATGACCTACCTGTATTGGCCTGAACCTGCACTCTTTTCCTAAGAGGCAACTTAAAGACGTGTTCAAATGGTTCAAATGGCTCTGAGCACTATGCGATTTAACTTCTGAGGCCATCAGTCGCCTAGAACTTAGAACTAATTAAACCTAACTAACCTAAGAACATCACACACATCCATGCCCGAGGCAGTATTCGAACCTGCGACCGTAGTAGTCGCTCGGCTCCAGATTGTACAGCCTAGAACCGCACGGCCACTCCAGACCTTTTCAAGATATATCTTGAAATTAATATCCCTAATTAGTCAAAAATTTCTCATTTTGCATTTGTATCAGTGCACCAGCGGTTAAAAATCAGCGGAATTAACGTCTTTATATCCGGGGGAAACTGATACCCGTCAATTTATGTGGCGTGCAAGTCTTGGCTTCAGAAGTTGCTTACGATTTGATTTATTATGGACGTCAGTGCTATCTCTACTACAATGTTCGATACCATATTGATTTTATGAGGAAAGTGACTCGGAAGCATCAAATATATGAAGCAGTAACACAGTGACCTCTGTATATCGTCAGCATAGTGTGTAACGTTATACGCACTTCGGTACACCCTGCCGGCCGCGGTGGCCGTGCGGTTCTAGGCGCTCCAGTCCGGAGCCGCGCTGCTGCTACTGTCGCAGGTTCGAATCCTGCCTCGGGCATGGATGTGTGTGATGTCCTTAGGTTAGATAGGTTTAAGTAGTTCTAAGTTCTAGGGGACTGATGACCACAGCAGTTGAGTCCCATAGTGCTCAGAACAATTTGAACAATTTTTTGTTGTGCACCTTAGGTAAGTTTGACTGCTGGGATAAATAAGAGAATTAAAGAAAGGGGAACAATTTGCCAAAAATGTAATGTTTTTTAGTAACACAGAATCAATATTTCGTGTGCCCACCTTTTTCCCTTATTACTGCAGAAATTCGTTTTACTAGAGAGTACACTACCATTTTAGTCTTTGGTACTTCTGGCGTTCCACTCAAGGCATAGGTGGTCTTCTAATTCTTCTTTTGACTTAATTGGGTGCCACCTGACTTTGCTTGAATAAACCCCATAAATGCTCTATGGGGTTCAGGTCCGGTGATTCGGCAGCCCAGGACAGAAGCACGTAATTATTTTCCCTAACGCAATTCGTTGTGCGGACAGTTTTATGGAAGGCTGAGTATCGCCAAAAAGATTGTAAACGAAGGCAGTAAGCCAAATTCTTGGACGTCTCTATACTTAAGGCAATTCATGGGGCCTTCACATACGATAAATTGTTCCACTTCTGCAGCCCCAGATCATGACTCTCACTCTGCCAAGTTTTACGGTAGGCACCACACAGTCTGGGTTGTATTCCACGCCCATCCGGCGCCGGACATAGGTCACACCCGATGTGCCTAATATCTGAAATATGAATAAATAGTGAAGAGAATTCGTTCATCAGCTTTTAAATTAATATATTTTTTTTATCCAAACTGGTGCGTGTTGTTAGAGCATCAAGTTGACAAACTTACCTGAATGTTTACTTCGTCAGACTACACAATATTTGAACATCTTTGTTCAGTGAACGTTTTGTGTTATAGAGCCCATTTATACCGTGCTTTTCTTTTCTTGTCAGAGAGCTATGGCTTCTTCCTGGCTTTACAGCCTTTCAGACCAGCTTCCTGAAGTAGTCGACGAGTGGTGCAAGTAGATATTGTTTTGTTAAAACTTTCAGACAACTCAGCAGCGAGGTCCAAAGAGGTTGTCTTCTGTTTGCGTCTTGCTCTGGGCCTATCAACATGAGACCCGGTCACGGCGAATCGCTCAAAAGCGTAATCTACAGATCGGCGTGAACATTTCACAGTTTTCGAAATCCCCACCTACGATTTTCCTTGATCATGCAAAAAAAGCTTTATCTGTACACGTTTTTCAAAACTAAGTTCGTTTCTTTTAGACGTAATACAGCAGCATCACTGATGTCACAGACGTAAATAGCAAAAGAGCACCAGATTAGTGAAATGTTTCTGCAACTAGCGAATGTAGTGAATTTATTAGTCCTCAGAAAAACAGTCAAATGGCAAATTTTATTACACCAGGTGTTTTATTGGTGGCTTTGAGGTGAATCTTTATTGCCGGCCGGAGTGGCCGAGCGGTTCTAGGCGCTTCAGTCTGGAACCGCGTGACCGCTACGGTCGCAGGTTCGAATCTTGCCTCGGGCACGGATGCCTGTGATGTCCTTAGGTTAGTTACTTTCAAGTAGTTCTAAGTTCTAGGTGACTGATGACCTCAGAAGTTAAGTCGCATAGTGCTCAGAGCCATTTGAACCTTTATTTTTTGCCTTTGTCGATGCCGACAAACTACGTTTAAAACGAAAGAGTTACTTATTGTTGTTACACTTACAGCACACGCGAAAAATTTGTAGGGTGCTCAATACTTTTTAGCCAAGGGTGTATGAATTGCTCTGCTGTATGGAGTGGAAGGTTCGATATGAAAAGGAACCTTAGTAAACCTACTACAAGCTATGAAACTGAGGTTAAGCGGGAGAAATTGGTAAAACACAGCAGAAATAAAACAGTAATACTAAGTGTACTCTAAAAAGCAGAGATGCTGACTCTCATCAAATGCAGCTTGATGGCGTTCTAGGAACATGCGTTGCTTAACAAACAATACAAGCCATTACACTTCATTCTGAAATGTAGAATCTAAGATCGTTGAACATTAAGGAGAAGAAGGGTATGAAGCCTGAAACATATCTGATTGGTGTTGAACAAAAAAAAAAAAAAAAAAAGGATAATTCAGACAACATCGTACGTTTCAAATGGGACACGACTAGGAGACGAGAGCAATATTCTGGTTCTGGAAAAGGTGACACACTAAACGGGATTATAGGGTGTGAACTGTTACGCATTTTCGTAACATGCCTGTTCAACAGTCTTGCTCTAAGTGGGATAAGCGGGCTGCTATCTTGTTGATGTACAGAATATGTTACGATAAAATGTTCAAATGTGTGTGAAATCTTATGGGACTTAACTGCTAAGGTCATCAGTCCCTAAGCTTACACACTACTTAAGCTAAATTATCCTAAGGACAATCACACACACCCATGATGCCCGAGGGAGGACTCGAACCTCCGCCGGGATCAGCCGCACAGTCCATGACTACAGCGCCTAAGACCGCTCGGCTAATCCCGCGCGACTGTTATGATAGACCAGTGCTTAAATATAAAGTCTTAAAACTGGCCGTATATTTACAATGTGCAGCCGCTCTTATTTTTTTCCTTTCGCCAATGTGTCGATATTTTTCCTGTCGGTATACCAACACGTAGATAATTTTTTTCGCTGTATCGAAAATATCGATACATCGGAATCCCGATAGTATTGAAAATGTCAACAGTCCTAGTTAGGAGCCAGTTGAGGGCCTGCGACCAACTTGTCAGTATACTAGACACTCTGGACCTACACCTGGAATTATGGTGTGGCCGCGATTTCGTATGACACGGAACCTTACCACTAACTTCTACGTCAATCTGGTGATCCGACCTGTCGTGCTGCCATTCATGAACGTAAGACTAGAGCGTGTTTCTCAACAGGATAAAGCTCGCCCATAACCTGCTGTTGGAACCCAAATTGCTCTACTGAGTGTCGACATGTTGCCTCTGCCTGCTCGACCACCAGATCTGTCTCCAGTCCAGCACATGTGAGGCATCAACGGACGACAAGTCCAGCGTCATCCACAAACAACTATAAGCATTGTGTTATAAGCATGAAACTCCATCCAACGAACTGACATCCGGCATCTGTAAAACATAATGATGTATGTCTGCCTGTTTTCATTCAACTTTCTAGCGGTTACACCAGTTATTTTCGCTCTTACATCAACCTGTGGTCTTCCAGTATCAATCACTTAAATATGTTACCTAGACGAATATATTTCAGAAATTTCATTGCTGTGGTTGCTGTTGTGGTCTTCAGTCCTGAGACTGGTTTGATGCACCTCTCCATACTACTCTATCCCGTGCCAGCTTCTTCATTTCCCAGAAACTACTGCGGCCTACGTCCTTCTGAATTAGCTTAGTGTATTCATTTCTTGGTCTCTGTCTACAATTTTTAGCCTCCACGCTGACCTCCAGTACTAAATTGGTGATCCCTTGATGCCTCAGAACATGTCCTATCAACCGATCCCTTCTTCTAGTCAACTTGTGCCACAAACTCCACCTCAATTCTATTCAGTACCTCCTCAGTAGTTATGTGATGTACCCATCTAATCTTCAGCATTCTTCTGTAGCACCACATCTCGAAAGCTCCTATTCTTTTCTTGTGCAAACTAATTATCGTCCGTGTTTCACTTCCATACATGGCTACACTCCATACAAATACTTTCAGAAACGACTACCTGACACTTAAATCTATACTCGATGTTAACAAATTTCTCTTCTTCAGAAACGCTTTCCTTGCCATTGCCAGTCTACATTTTATATCCTCTCTACTTCGACCATCATCAGTTATTTTACTCCCTAAATAGCAAAACTCCTTTACTACTTTAAGTGTCTCATTTCCTAATATAATTCCCTCAGCATCACCCGACTTAATTCGACTACATTCAATTATCCTTGTTTTGCTTTTGTTGATGTTCATCTTATATCCTCAAGACACTGTCCATTCCGTTCAACTGCTCTTCCAAGTCCTTTGACGTCTGACAGAATTACAATGTCATGGGCGAACCTTCAAGTTTTTATTTCTTCTCCATGGATTTTAATACCTATTAGGAATTTTTCCTTTGTTTCCTTTACTGCTTGCTCAATATACAGATTGAATAGCATCGGGGAGAGGCTAGAACCCTGTCTCACTCCCTTCCCAACCACTGCTTCCCTTTTATGTCACTCGACTCTTATAACTGCCATCTAGTTTCTGTACAAATTGTAAATAGCCTTTCGCTCCCTGTATTTCACCCCTGCCACCTTCAGAATTTGAAAGAGAGTATTCCAGTCAACATTGTCAAAAGCTTTCTCTAAGTCTACAAATGCTGGAAACGTAGGTTCCCCTTTCCTTTTTCATTACCTTGCATTAAATATATTTTTGTGTTGCGACTTTTTCCTTCAGTGTATTTAGAAAATATTCGCACACGTTCAGATGAGGTGACACTAGAAGCAGACAGATAGGGTAACTAACATTGGCCGCGCGGGATTAGTCGAGCGGTCTGGGGCGATGTAGCCATGGACTGTGCAGCTGGTCCCGGCGGAGGTTCGAGTCCTCCCTCGGGCATGGGTGTGTGTGTTTGTCCTTAGGATAATTTAGCTTAAGTAGTGTGTAAGCTTAGGGACTGATGATCTTAGCAGTTAAGTCCCATAAGATTTCACACACATTTGAACATTTTTGAACTAATATTGTCCCCGGGGAGAAGTGTGGTGAGAGGAAGGGTAGTCTGCCAGCTTACACCACTAACATCACCAAACCAGGATTAACACGCCGATCCCGTATGGGTTAAGACCAGGAAAAAGAGCAAGACGTTGCATTCCACCTTCATAGTGTTGCGATGTTAACCGCCATTAGTGGAACGACGACGTGGAAGCTCGCGGTGGCTGTGCCCGCCAGCGGGTGTAGGTGAGGCGGCGCGGCACTTGGCTGCGAGTGTGCGCTCGCCGGCAGCAGAGCAGGGGCGGCTGCGGAGGGCCGTCGCGCCGGTGACACGGCGTGGCCGCCACTGGCCGCGGCTGTTATTCCTGCGCGCGTGACGTCAAGAGGCGGCCGCCTTGGCAGGCGCACAATGCGCTGCTGGCACGCTGCCGGCGGGGAGCGGGCGGCCGCAGCGCCGCACCGCCGCCCCGCGCCCCCCATTGTTGCTCTCCGCCGGCCGAGCTGTCAGCTGTCCTATAACAAGCTACGCGCAAGTATGTACACTTACTGAGAATACAGCGGTCTCGTCTTCTTCGACTCGTCACTGAACCACCCGACCGAGCCGCCGTCGCAAGATGAGGAATTTCTATTGTCAGAGGAGTGATTAAGGCGTCCCATACGGTTCAGTTTTGGCTCCACTCTTGTTGATTGTTCACCACCCGTGCAAAACGTTCCGAGCCATTTTATTTCCAGTGTTTATGTGACAGCAGCGGGGTAACTACGGTGGCAGCTTGAACTACACTACTGGCCATTAAAATTGCTGCACCACGAAGATGACGAGCTTCAGACACGAATTTTAACCGATAGGAAGAAGATGCTCAGATATACACTCAGGGTTGGCGCCAGTGACGACACCTAAAACGTAATGACATGAGGAAAGTTTCCAACCGATTTCTCATACACAAACAGTAGTTGACTGGCGTTGCCTGGTGAAACGTTGTTGTGATGCCTCGCGCAAGGAGGAGAAATGTGTACCATCACGTTTCCGACTTTCATAAAGGTCGGACTGTAACCTATCGCAATTGCGGTTTATCTTAGCGCGACATTGCTGCTCGCGTTGGTCGAGATCCAATGACTGTTAGCAGAATATGGAATTGGTGGGTTGAGGAGGGTAATGCCCAATGAGCCAGCGGCCTCGTATCACTAGCAGTCGAGATGACAGGCTTCTTATCTGCATGGCTGTAACGGATCGTGCAGACACGTCTCGATCCCTGAGTCATCAGATAGGGAAATTTTCAAGGCAACAACCATCTGCACGAACAGTTAGACGACGTTTGCAGCAGCATGGACTATCAGCTCGGAGACCGTGGCTGCGGTTACCCTTGACGCTGCATCACAGACAGGAGCGCCTGCGATGGTGTTCTCAACGACGAACCTGGGTGCATGAATGGCAAAACGTCATTTTTTCGGATGAATCCATGTTCTGTTTACAGCATCGAGATGGTCGCCATCCGTGTTTGGCGACATCGAGGCGAACGCACATTGGAAGCGTCTATTCGTCATAGCCATACTGGCGTATCACCCGGCGTGATGAAACCCTACATTTCAGCAGGATAATGCACGACCGCATGTTGCAAGTCCTGTACGGGCCTTTCTGGATACAGAAAATGTTCGACTGCTGCCCTGGGCAGCACATTCTCCAGATCTGTCACCAAATGAAAACGTCTGGTCAATGGTGGCCGAGCAACTGGCTCGTCACGATTAGCCGGTCACTACTTTTGATGAACTGAAGCTGCATGGGCAGCTGTACCTGTACACGTCATCGAAGCTCTGTTTGACTCAGTGCCCTGGCGTATCAAGGCCTTTATTACGGCTAGAGGTTCTTGGTACTGATTTCTCAGGATCTATGCACCCAAATTGCCTGAAAATGTTATCAAATGTCAGTTCTAGTAAAATATATTTGTCCAATAAATACCAATTTTATCATCTGCATTTCTTCTTGGTGTAGAAATTTTAATGGCCAGTAACAACAGTAAACAACACATGTGCATTCGAGCAGTCAGTTGTGAGCAGCCAGTCTTAAGTAGTGGACCTGCAGCCATGGTGTGTCTACGTTGTTGTGTCACAAATCACAGGGGGCGACGAATTGAACAAATAAACTGTTTCTGTTCTACTGATTTTTGTTTAGTTCTAGCTTAGGATAAAACTGAAGTAATGAATTAAAGTATGTGCCAAGGCCAGAACTTGAACCCGTCTCCTGCTTTACAGGCAGATGTGCAAACCACTGTATCAGCCTAGTAAGGAGGAGACCTGGCACAAATTTTAATACATTTTTGAAGCATTTATCCTTATCGAATGCCCAATGAGCCGGAAGATAGAGATCAACAAAAACCTGGAGAACAAAGACAGTTTACTTGTTATACAACTTTAAATACGAAATTGTTCTACAAAGAAGTGATGGAAGAATGCATAAATAAGAACTGAACATCTCTAAATCAAGTATTCAAGATATTTTCCAGAGTGTTTTAATGAAGAGAAAAGTATATCCTAAGTTCGTCCTGCACGCCATGACTTCTGAACAAATACAACAACGCGTGGACGCTTGCCATGTCTTTGTTACGGTAAAACGAAAACGGCGGGCATTTATACTCTGGAAAACATCATCACAGGTCACGAGACTTTGTGTTATCAATTCGAACCTGCCAAAAACCGATAAAGTGCAGACTGGTTCCTGAAGGTTCGCCAAGACAGAAGAAGTGGAAATGTGATGCGTAAATTGAAAAGCATACAAGGAGGGGGGGGGGGGGCAGGGGGCTGAGGGAGAGGAGAAGGGGGGGGGGACTATGTAGAACACCTAAAGTATTAAAAATCACCTTCTTAACCGTTGTCACTTTTTAAAATCCAGTCACGATACCTTTTGGACAGACGAGGTATATGCGAATGACACTAACATTCATCAAGCGCAATTAGTACTTTTCGCAGCGAAGCCAGTGTTAAAACAAATATCATTGGAAGAAAAGCAACATGATTTGTTGACGTTGTTTTTCATAGAATTAATAAAGTGAACTCTCTCTTAATTCTGAAAAAATTCGCTACAGTTCTGTATAAGGAACAGAGGTATACCAACAACTTATGTAGCACATAAGCAGGAGTCTACAAACAGGTTATAATGTCCCAAATTTTTTGTTGTACAAATTGATGAAAGTGTGAACTGGTAGAAACATATTACTGAGCTGCTCAAACAACTAAATTCAGTTATACTTGGTCTCCACATAGTTGATATCTTGGAAAGAAACGGATCAGTCTCGTAACGTATTTAAATATTTCCAGTCAACAGATTCTTACGGAGTAATTTTTTGGGGTAACTCGTCACTTGACTGTAGAAAACCGAACAGTAAGAATTATATGTGACGTCCATTAACAGTCACTTCGTAGCTACCGCGTCAGAGGAGTTAGGCATTTTAGGAGCACCTTCACAATAAACATATTTGAGAAAATTCCTGTGTCCTACGGCAGTAAAAGACAAAATGATTGTTATTACTCATTATAAAAGCTTCCAGTGGCCCAGATACTGGTTGTATATGCATCAGACTAACTTATTCATCATTTCTCGAGTAACATAAGAATTTAAAAATAGCCTAAAATCATTTCGTCTGAACTACACTCAGGAAATTGAAATAAGAACACCGTGAATTCATTGTCCCAGGAAGGGGAAACTTTATTGACATATTCCTGGGGTCAGATACATCACATGATCACACTGACAGAACCACAGGCACATAGACAAAGGCAACAGAGCATGCACAATGTCGGCACTAGTACAGTGTATATCCACCTTTCGCAGCAATGCAGGCTGCTATTCTCCCATGGAGACGATCGTAGAGATGCTGGATGTAGTCCTGTGGAACGGCTTGCCATGCCATTTCCACCTGGCGCCTCAGTTGGACCAGCGTTCGTGCTGGACGTGCAGACCGCGTGAGACGACGCTTCATCCAGTCCCAAACATGCTCAATGGGGGACAGATCCGGAGATCTTGCTGGCCAGGGTAGTTGACTTACACCTTCTAGAGCACGTTGGGTGGCACGGGATACATGCGGACGTGCATTGTCCTGTTGGAACAGCAAGTTCTCTTTCCGGTCTAGGAATGGTAGAACGATGGGTTCGATGACGGTTTGGATGTACCGTGCACTATTCAGTGTCCCCTCGACGATCACCAGAGGTGGACGGCCAGTGTAGGAATCGCTCCCCACACCATGATGCCGGGTGTTGGCCCTGTGTGCCTGATTGTGGCGCTCACCTGCACGGCGCCAAACACGCATACGACCATCATTGGCACCAAGGCAGAAGCGACTCTCCATTCGTCCCTCCATTCACGCCTGTCGCGACACCACTGGAGGCGGGCTGCACGATGTTGGGGCGTGAGCGGAAGACGGCCTAAAGGTGTGCGGGACCGTAGCCCAGCTTCACGGAGACGGTTGCGAATCGTCCTCGCCGATACCCCAGGAGCAACAGTGTCCCTAATTTGCTGGGAAGTGGCGGTGCGGTTCCCTACGACACTGCGTAGGATCCTACGGTCTTGGCGTGCATCCGTGCGTCGCTGCGGTCCGGTCCCAGGTCGACGGGCACGTGCTCCTTCCGCCGACCACTGGCGACAACATCGATGTACTGTGGAGACCTCACGCCCCACGTGTTGAGCAATTCGGCGATACGTCCACCTGGCCTCCCGCATGCCCACTATACGCCCTCGCTCAAAGTCCGTCAGCTGCACATACGGTTCACGTCCACGCTGTCGCGGCATGCTACCAGTGTTAAAGACTGCGATGGAGCTCCGTATGCCACGGCAAACTGGCTGACACTGACGGCGGCGGTGCACAAATGCTGCGCAGCTAGCGCCATTCGACGGCCAACACCGCGGTTCCTGGTGTGTCCGCTGTGCCGTGCGTGTGATCATTGCTTGTACAGCCCTCTCGCAGTGTCCGGAGCAAGTATGGTGGGTCTGACACACCGGTGTCAATGTGTTTTTTTTTCCATTTCCAAGAGTGTATTTCGTCTATTCTATGAACTATTTTTTATTTATGTCTGGTAGCATTTCACAACAAACTAGTTGAAAGTGTAGCTAGTAGGACTGAAAAAATTCGTTTATTCAGGTTAAATATAGGCCAGAGTGCCATTTGGGAACTTGTAAATGACCAGCATCTAGTTATTCAGAGAAACTAATCATGTACACATATCCTGTAAACTGACTTGTTCTACATAATTTAACTAAAAATTCGTTAAAATATGTAATGTGTGTGTAACTAACTAAGTAACTAGGTGCGATATGCGTTATCAAAAAAGGGGCCGACAAGGGGTAAGAGTAGCCATTTAATCTCTATAACTTGGGAATCGGGAGAAATACTCATACACCTCTAAAAAATCATTTTTTATGACTCCACCTAACCTCAAGTTTAAAGTATTATAGCAAACGTGGACGAGCACGTTGGGAAATAACTGTAGCTTCAGCAATCGCTGCATAATTAGTGCTTTTTCTGTTGTCACATCGTTCATGGGGAAGCTATACCGTTTCCTTCGGCGCGAGCCCGTATTTTCTTGCACCTTAACTCAAGACAGATCGAAATGTCTGCAGGAGAGCGCTACAGTTGAGTTCTAACCGGGCGCGCGGAGACGCTGATCAGTTTTACACGGCATTTCGATGGATTGGATCCCGAAGGAGTTGGGTTATACACTATATGTACTCATTGAAACCACAGCAACGCCTTTGTGAAAAGTCGTCATTCGTCTGAAGGTTAAGACGTATTATTTGGAACATATCACGCAAGTGTTTATGTAGCTGATCAGCCATAGTATGCACGACATCATCGATGTGCGAAAGCTTCAATTTTTCTGTGTTTCCAGAAACATCAGTCACTTAAAATTCGTTGTAAATTTTCCTTTATAATTTTGTATATGGTTTTCACTTTTTAAAAAGTACAGTAATTTATTTTTATGCTTTATGTAGCCATTTATACAGGCCAGGGGAGCCAGAACAGTGCCATCCGACGTGATTACAAAACGCACACTACAACCGTGTTAATGTTTTTTGAAAAACTGTAAATGACCCTAGAACAATAATTTCGACAAAAAAGGTTTTTTTTTGTAACACAGTTTTGCATAGTATGTCAAAGAGGAAATTTTGTTAACATCACAGTCGCTTTTGAGTGTAAGAGTGTTACTCGTTTGAACTACTGCAGTTCCGGCTGTGTGGTCGTTACCAAGTGATTAGCTGTGCCTTAGCACCTCCGAACCAGATTTTAGTCATATAGAAAAGTCAACTCATCCTTCGCTGAGAGCGTCAACATTAAGAGGGCAGGAGATAATTCGTTGTTAAACATAAAGGAGAGCGCTTATATGTGAAAATAATACACTGAAGGCATCTACGATGGGGAACACTTTTCTGCTGATGTGACATAAGGAGAAAGGCTGGTTGATTGGCAAGATTTAAGTAATGCAGTATTACTGTTAGAGTTTGACTTGCGATCAAATAACGCTGAAGACATGGAATACATTCCTTCTGAATTAGTAAAATAATTATGTGGAACTGGGTGTGTATAGTCAATGATGCTGGAGACATACCGTCAGACTTTCGGGGAAAATATCAGCCACACGATACCGGAAATGCCAAGGGCACGTAAGTGCGAGAATATCAGCCTAACAACTCCATGTTGCTGACAAGTATCCTCCAGAGAAGAATGGAAAAACGTTGAGGATCTGTTAGTTGTCTATCAGATTTCCTTTAGGAAGGATAAACGCCCCAGAAAGGCAATCCTTACGTCGCAGTTCTGTGGTACGACTAACATTTGATAATTCTTTCAAACCAGAAATATGAAATATGCCTCTATACGACACAATGTAATAGCATATAACAAATATCTTTGTATGCGTTATCGCACGCGGCGTTGGACAGCAGCACGAGAAATTTATTATTTAAAGTAAATTAACAAATGTGCTTTCTTAATTAATTAATCTAACTTAAGCGTGATTCTTTACCATGGATGTGCAGTATGGAGGTGCACTTCACATTATTTGTTTGCGAAATTAAAATATCAATCCAGAAAAGAAATACGTCTAAGTAGCTCTACAATGTCTACTTTTTTATTGTATTTAGTTTTATAAGTTGTATCTATTGCATAACAATGACAAAACTCCTTATTATTTTGTGAAAACGTGAAGCCGCTATCTGCTTTGAAAGACTAAAAAGAAAGTATTCCTTTTTTCTTTAGAAATAAGAGATTCTGGGCTTGTCAGGTTCAACAATACTTATATGAATTATAGTGGTCATCAACTTAGAATATTTCTCTTATTCGCTCTTTTGTTTGTTTTGTTGCAATAAACCGGTAATTCATCTTTTCCTCCATCACACTAGCGACGTCATTTCCAACCCACATTAAACATTAAATATAGGCGACAGGCATCATTTACATCCCCATTTCGTTGACTCTTACAAACAGTAGGAACTACAATCTGTCAGCTAGAACAAGTAATTATGACGTAGCTCTTCTTTTATCATTCCAAACAAAGCAAGCACGAGAGTGTTTTTTGCGGTAAAAATGTACACTTCAAAATCGAAAAAGATGCATTTCTAGACCAAGATTTTTGACACTTACTTGTTTCAGACTAATACATAATATTCAGTTATATAAGGTTCTTCTAAAATTTTGGTAATAATATTTTGTTACCTTTTTTACGCCACGCTAACACTCATACATACTACAATGTATCACAACTGTTGCCGACGTTACCGTCCCTAGAAGAAACCTTTTCCTCAACATTTGCTCTGCTAGATGCAGGTAATCCAGAGTTCATGATAATAATTTGTGCACGTATCAGAGTTTAAACACATTCGTTGCATATGACAAAAGTCAACAAAATGTAATTTTTTTACAAAAATTGATTTTTCCTTCAACATTCGGTATGTGGCCATAATTTTTAGCAGAGACACGCAACATTCCCGACACGGTGAGGGAATTAAAAAATATGACGAAAAGTATTGGTTTATAACAACTGGAGTCGAATAGAAACTGTTTTGCACGAGCTGGAGAGTCCACATTTCTACCACGCTTATGACATGCCTTCTCTAGCCCCTCGCTCCACATCACGCTTTGTCTAGCCTCTGGATAATAAGGAAGAGTGAACTTCAGCCGAGAAGCCAAGGATATTGCGTGGAAATTATGAAATACGTTACTTAATCAAAGAAATGTCACATGTCTTGTAATAAGTCTCAGTTAATAACAATTCTAATTCAAGTGTTTCGTAGTCGTGTTATTAACAGATTCCATGTAATGTACTCGATTTCTTGGTCACTACAACTTTCGCAATGATCGACTCGTTGCTTATCTCTACAATTACCTGTCAATTTCACTATCACCACTAGCCTACAAAAGTTTGAAAGCTGCTATTAGATGAACAAATATCATAAAAAAGAACTTTGACTCTTCGCATATTTTTCTGCAGTTACCAACAACGATCCACCTAGTCAGTTTTTTTATTGCATAATAAATAAAAATAATTAGCATGTGGCAGGCTACAGCTCCAATGCTAGACACCTAACGCGTCGTTAAATTAATTAATTTTGTTTTCTCTGGCAAACATGCCACATTACCAACTCATGTCCCTGTACGAACATTTTGCAATTTGTTTCTCTAATATCCAATTTTCCAGTTGTCGCAGCTCTCGTTTTCCATTAACCCTCGCGGCGTAAATGCTTTTTACGGGACTCGCAGGCGCATATGACATATTTCTTTTTCCATGTTTGTGATTGTTCGCCGCGGGCGTTTTGGGCAAGCACTGCTGTAGCCTCCGTTGATTGTAGTTTCTACAATTACTCTCCATTCCATAAATGCAAAAGAAGACAGCCGGTCAGCAACATCAAAGGTATTACTGAAAGTGTCGAAACAGTCACAGAATTTCACGGGCAACCCAGCGCCTCGTCAGATGCTGCACCAAAACAGATTAAGTGTTGTAATACAAGTTAGCTGCTAAATCCGTGTCGATGTGTAGTTCACATTGAGAAATGGTGGGGGAGCTATTTAGTGCAACATGATGTCGGGTGCTTTCCGCAGGGGCTTTTTTAAAGCATGTGACAGCGTAGAGAGTGAAGATTGAAGAAGGAACTGTTCAACCAGTCAAAAAACCGATTAATCTCTCTCAACTAAGGAAATCCTAATTCTGGGATTTTCTAGACTTCCATTTTGTAATGATGTCATCTCTGTAACTTTTAAAAAATTAGGGCATAAGCTACAACGTTGACGTACACTTGGGTGATGTAAATTTCTTCTGATAGCAGACTCAGTTCCACAGCTCTTCGCAGTGCCTCATAGAGTGATGGTGGTTTAGGCTGTTGATGGTGATCCGTTATTCAAACACCCAGATGCCCCTTTGGTGCTATCCGAGAGGGGTAGATTAGGTGCCAACACAAGGTTTCAGCCTCACCCTTTCTCTCCTTCATGCAACACAAACATGACGGTACACGTACAAACCCACGTCCGTAAGAGTCACCTACACCTAACAGATGCACTTAAAGACAACTCTCAAACTTCGTCAAATAAAGGTACCCCTGTGAGCAAAGGAAGAAAAGCCTTCCCTATTAGGCAGCAACTATTTCTCGGGGTCTACAAGCCAACCACGCCATAAAACTTCATTAGTGTACCATAGTAAGGCTTTTTCATTGCATCTGTATGATGGAGATGTTATTGTTGCTGTTTTCTTCAGTACGAAGATTGGTTTGATGCAGCTCCACTTTCTTATCTATGCATGCCTCCTCTTATCTACGTAACTAACGCAACGTACATTCATGGGAAACTGCTTACTGCATTGAAACCTTGGTCTCCCTCTCCCCCCCCCCCCCCCCACCACCACCACCACCCTCAAACCTTCCTTCCTTTATCAAACTGACAATTATTTCCTAACACTTAGATTGATATTAGACGTCAACAAAATCCCGTTTTCAGAAACTCTTTTCGTTGTCTTACCACGTCCCCTCATATTTTGCTGCCCAATTAGAAAAACTCATCTGCTAGTGTTAGTGTAGCATTTCCTGATCTAATTGATTCAGTATCATGTTATTTAATTCCACTACATTCCAATGCTGTTGTTTAACTTATATTTATGTTGATCCTATACTTGCATTCCAAGAATCATTCACAATTCATTCCATTCAACTGCTGTTCCAAGGCATTTGTTGTCTCCTTCACCTTTAATTTAATTTCCAAATTTCTACCTTGATTTACTTCACAGCTTGCTCAATGTGCAGACTAAATAACGTTGAGAAAAGGCTACAAAACTTTCTCACTCATTTCTTAGCCACTGTTTCCCTTTCATGTACTTCGACTCTTATAATTACAGCTTGGTTCGTGCACAAGTTGCAGATAACATTTAACTTCCTTTATTTTATCCCTGCTAGCATCAGAATTTCAAAATTTCAAAGATGTCATCCGATCAATATCGTGAAATTCTTTCTCTAAATCTACAATGAGAGATGTGTTAGAGGAAGACTAGTTTTTTCTGAAGGAAAGGTAAAGACACATGAGAGGCAATTGTGCTGCTGAGGTTGATAATGGAAGCAATATTTAAACAATCAAGAGACGTTCATAGAATTTGTCGACTTGGAGAAATCATTCAACATTTTGGAGTGGTGGAAGAAGCTCGAAACGCTGAAAAAAATTGGGGTAAGCTATAATGAAAGATGGGCGATATTCAATATGTATATGAGTCGAGAGGGAACAAGCAGACTTGAAACCAAGAAAGAAGTGCTCAGACTAAGAACAGTATAAGACAGCAATGTAGTCTTTCACACCTACTGTTCTATCTACGTACAGAGCGTCCATAAAGTCCCTTTACAACTTCAAGATGTTATTACGGCAGTTGTTGAAAAAATTTTAAAACATTTCTTTTATTGTAATCAGTGTTTATAAAAGTTTTTGACAGTGTTTAATAGACCTCTGTATGGTCACCTGTAGTTGCACGAAGCACATGAAGAGGGTACTTTATAGTGTCATCAGTTGTGGCAATGGCATTACAAATTTATTGCTTCAGGTCAGCAATTTCTCTTAACTGTGTTTGATACACGATATTTTTTACATAGCCCCATAAAAAAAGTCCTAGGGAGCGTTATCTGGCGAATGCGGTGGCAAGGAATTGGCCCATCCTTCCTAATCCATCTGCCTGGAAATGTTTCTTTGAGGAACCGACGAATATGCAGTCCCCAATGTGGTGGTGCACCATCTTGCTGGAAAATGATAGTTGGTAGTAAGTCAATGAGTTGTGGTGCTACATACTCGGTCAGAAGGTCGGGTAAACTTCTGCACTAAAAAACTTCCTGTGTATGAAATTTCGTTTTCTTTAAGATATTCTACAGGATGTCTTTTACTTCTTGACACACTTTCAGGTGTCACATTTTTGATGCGTGGAATGAAAAGATACAATATCATTTGTAATTAAAGTGTTTCTCTTATTTCGTTTAAGATCTACAGAGATTAAAGTTTTAATCCTTGGAAAAAGAGAAATATTTAGAAGATCTTACTATATCCACTGCAGTTTTAATGAGAAATAAAACAATTTTTCAATTATTAAGTATTTTAGGACATTCTGTTTTATTATTAAAATTTTCGTTGGAGAGTTTCCCATGGAATTTCATGTTGTATAGTTATAAAAATATTGCACTATCAAAGCTATATTCCTGTAATCTTTTAAGCTTTTCCTCTTCTTAATTTGTGTTTTGAATTTTCATACTACCATTAATGTAACAATATCCTAGAATTTTATGTTGTTTTTCTATTTGTTTTCATCTGACAACTTTCTTCCTCTCTAAATCTTCTGGAAATCTATTAGCTCCTTTGAATGATAGTTATAGTATGTTTCTATCCGTAAAGTGTTTGCGATACTAGCCCAGAGTTGTTTTCCATTTAACACTTCTATTTTGGAATCTTTAGGATACAAGTGTTTCTTTACATTTATATGGTTCCATTAAGTTTAATTTACTCTTGTAAAAAACCTCGTAAATTCAAATATTTTGCAATTTTGCATAATTCATAAATTCTTTCTTTGAAAGTTGAAACGTCCCCTTAGAAAAATTCTACAAGACTGTGCTTAAACTGACACACAATATTTTTGGCGCAACAGAGTCTGACTTTCAATAATATATAATTATAATATTTAGAGCAGTTCATGACATCCAGTCCTACAAATTTCAAAATTCCGCCATCTCTCTCCCCACATCCACCACTGCTGGCGGCTCACCTCCAACTGCGCAACACTACGCGCCGCTAACAGCCAACTGCCCAACCCTACAATGGCTAGTATTACAACAATGCCAACCAGCCACAGACTGCACACAGCCAGTGATTTTCAACAGAGGTGGTGTTACAAATAAAAAAAAAAACCTAAACAGCCTACTTACAAAGTTCTTCATTACATTCCTTGTCTTTTTTATATGTTTTAGAGAAGTTATTGTAACCAAGAACCACTTCTCTGAAATTGTTACCCATTTATATTAAAGAAAGTTATATTAAAAAGTTGTTTTTTGTGGGGGAACCGAATGGGATTCCCCATTATTTTTTATTAAAAGTTGAATCTTTGTAAGAGAACATCCTAGCCAGGTTTAAAATTACAACTGAATTTGGTTGAAATTTATTATATCGTTAATCAATTATTCACATGTATAGTCATCCAAAATACTAAGGTAATTATGTCAAGAAGGAATTCTCAGAGTTTCTTTCACTCACATATAAATTTACTGGATTAGAAATTTTTTATTTGTGTTCTAATGATGTAGTTAGCATAATCACATTCATCATCATTAATTTCAAAAGGACAAAAGCAGGTCTTAAATTAGGATCTTCAGTTTGAGGAAAAATATTTGGTAATATTGGTAATTTTCTTCTGTTTATTACATCTAAAGCCATATTAACTGTTTCACCAAATTTTTTATTCATTTTTCTCCAACTTCTTTATTTCCTATAGTCTTTCTATGCAATTATTTTTGTGTTCTGTTTTGTTTCTCTAGGGACCTGTCATTTCTTTTTTAATCTTATATTCTCCATGTTCACAAGTTTCTGGTAAAACTTCATGTCTGATCCATTTTCTGAATGATTTTGCTTCCAATTGTAACAATTTTATTTTTCCATTGTATTTATTAAATAATAATCTAATTAAACAAATTAAAATTTGGTCTCACTAAAAGGCAGTGTTCAAGAAGTGTAAAAAATCTGATGTGGAGAAGTCAATTGATAACTCTCATTTGGACATGTATGCAAAGGATAAGCTTTTGCATATTTGTAAATAAGGTAATAATAAATATCAAAAAATATTTAAAATAATCTTAATAGAGTTCTTTTTACATAGGAAAATGTATTGCATCTAAATATAATAGAATCAGTTAAAACAAATTTCATCTGATGAGTGTCTATGAAAACTGACAAATGTGATAATTCAACAAAAAAATGTATTGCTTGTCTAAAAATTCAAGAGTTTAGTTGCTTTTACTTGAATGCTCCATCTAGGGGCAAATTTTCAAGTAGTTGTAAGACTTGTTTTCGGGGTTATTATAAATAGCAATGGAAGTTAAATATAATTAATAGCACTTAAATGATGATCGACAAATAGGATTTAAAATATTTGTACACTGTCAAGAAATTAAATACCTCTGTTGTTTTTACTTAACCTGTACATATAGGCTGAAGCTCTCAATTAGATGCAAGATTTATCAACTGGAAGACAGAAAAAAAATAGTACATAAGCCTGGAAAAGAAATAGTTAAAAATAATCTCAAAAAGCATTTATCAGAGCCATGCACATAAATCTGACTAAAATCCAAGTTGTTGCAACATTTAATTTTTGCAAAAGTATAATGGTTTTTTAACCTAAGTAAATGGATAAGAGTTTGAGAGAGTTAACAGTCACTTAACGTTGTATTTGTTGTAGAAGGAATAATTTACGAGTATACAGCAGATTTAAAAAAGATGATTTAAATAATTTAGTTGTTTCAAATTATTTATCTATCCTAGCAGCATTCTTGATGATTTGAAAGTTTCAGAACTCATGTTGTTGTTGTTGTTGTTGTGGTCTTCAGTCGTGGGACTGGTTTGATGCAGCTCTCCATGCTACTCTATCCTGTGCAAGCCTCTTCATCTCCCAGTACCTACTGCAACCTACATCCTTCAGAATCTGCTTAGTGTATTCATTTCTTGGTCTCCCTCTACGATTTTTTCTCTCCACAGTGCCCTCCAATACTAAATTGGTGATCCCTTGATGCCTCAGAACATGTCCTAACAACCGAGCCCGTCTTCTAGTCAAGTTGTGCCACAAACTTCTCTTCAATTCTATTCAATACATCCTCGTTAGTTATGTGATCTACCCATCTAATCTTCAGCATTCTTCTGTAGCACCACATTTCGAAAGCTTCTATTCTCTTCTTGTCCAAACTATTTATTGTCCATGTTTCACTTCCATACATGGCTACACTCCATACAAATATTTTCAAAAATGACTTCCTGACACTTAAATCTATACTCGATGTTGACAAATTTCTCTTCTTCAGAAACGCTTTCCTTGTCATTGCCAGTCTACATTTTATATCCTCTCTACTTCGACCAACATCAGTTATTTTGCTCCCCAAATAGCAAAACTCGTTTACTACTTTAAGGGTCTCATTTCCTAATCTAATTCCCTCAGCATCACCCAACTTAATTTGCTACATTCCATTATCCTCGTTTTGCTTTTGTTGATGTTCATCTTATATCCTCCTTTCAAGACACTGTCCATTCCATTCAACTACTCTTCCAAGTCCTTTGATGTCTCTGACAGAATTACAATGTCATCGGCGAACCTCAAAGTTTTTATTTCTTCTCCATGGATTTTAATACCTACTCCAAATTTTTCTTTTGTTTCCTTTACTGCTTGCTCGATGTACAGATTGAATAACATCGGGGAGAGGCTACAACCCTGTCTCACTCCCTTCCCAACCACTGCTTCCCTTTCATACCCCTCGACTCTTATAACTGCCATCTGGTTTCTGTACAAATTGTAAATAGCCTTTCCCTCCCTGTATTTTACCCCTGCCATCTTTAGAATTTGAAAGAGAGTATTCCAGTCAACATTGTCAGAAGCTTTCTCTAAGTCTACAAATGCTAGAAACATAGGTTTGCCTTTCATTAATCTTTCTTTTAAGATACGTCGTAAGGTCAGTATGGCCTCACGTGTTCCAGTATGTCTACGGAATCCAAACTGATCTTCCCCGAGGTCGGCTTCTACTAGTTTTTCCATTCGTCTGTAAAGAATTCGTGTTAGTATTTTGCAGCTGTGGCTTATTAGACTGATTGTTCGGTAATTTTCACATCTGTCAACACCTGTTTTCTTTGGGATTGGAATTATTATGTTCTTCTTGAAGTCTGAGCGTATTTCACCTGTTTCATACACCTTGCTCACCAGACGGTAGAGTTTTGTCAGGACTGGCTCTCCCAAGGCCGTCAGTAGTTCCAGTGGAATGTTGTATACTCCGGGGGCCTTGTTTCGACTCAGGTCTTTCAGTGCTCTATCAAACTCTTCACACAGTATCGCATCTCACGTCTCATCCTCATCCACATCCTCCTCCATTTCCATAATATTGTCCTGTAGTACATCGCACTTGTATAGACCCTCTACATACTCCTTCCACCTTCCTGCTTTCCCTTCTTTGCTTGATAAATAGTACAATTCTCAAGGCTGTCAATTCAACTAAGTACCTGGGTGTTAAAATTACGAACAACTTCAGCTGGAAGGACCACATAGATAATATTGTCGGGAAGGCGAGCCAAAGGTTGCGTTTCATTGGCAGGACACTTAGAAGATGCAACAAGTCCACTAAAGAGACAGCTTACACTACACTCGTTCGTCCTCTGTTAGAATATTGCTGCACGGTGTGGGATCCTTACCAGGTGGGATTGACGGAGGACATCGAAAGGGTGCAAAAAAGGGCACCTCGTTTTGTATTATCGCGTTATAGGGGAGAGAGTGTGGAAGATATTATACACGAGTTGGGATGGAAGTCATTACAGCATAGACGTTTTTCGTCGCGGCGAGACCTTTTTACGAAATTTCAGTCACCAACTTTCTCTTCCGAATGCGAAAATATTTTGTTGAGCCCAACCTACATAGGTAGCAATGATCATCAAAATAAAATAAGAGAAATCAGAGCTCGAACAGAAAGGTTTAGGTGTTCGTTTTTCCCGCTCGCTTTTCGGGAGTGGAATAGTAGAGAGATAGTATGATTGTGGTTCGATGAACCCTCTGCCAATCACTTAAATGTGAATTGCAGAGTAGTCATGTAGAACTGGGTTTCCATCTGAGCTATTGATGTTCATACAAGTGGTTCTCTTATCTCCAAAGGTTTCTTTAATTTTCCTGTAGGCAGTATCTATCTTACCCCTAGTGAGATAAGCCTCTACATCCTTACATTTGTCCTCTAGCCATGCCTGCTTAGCCATTTTGCACTTCCTGTCGATCTCATTTTTGAGACGTTTGTATTCCTTTTTGCCTGCTTTATTTACTGCATTTTTATATTTTCTCCTTTCATCAATTAAATTTAATATTTATTCTGTTACCCAAGTATTTCTACTAGCCCTCGTATTTTTACCTACTTGATCCTCCGCTGCCTTCACTACTTCATCCCTCAAAGCTACCCATTCTTCTTCTACTGTATTTCCTTCCCCCATTGCTGTCAATTGTTCCCTTATGCTCTCCCTGAAACTCTGTACAACCTCTTGTTCTTTCAGTTTATCCCGGACCCATCTCCTTAAGTTCCCACCTTTTTGCAGTTTCTTCAGTTTTAATCTACAGGTCATTACCAATAGATTGTGTCTTACAATTTAAAACTTGGTTCCTGAATCTCTGTCTTACCACTATATAATCTATCTGATACCTTTTAGTATCTTCAGGGTTCTTCCATGTATACAACCTTCTTTCATGATTCTTAAACCAAGTTGTGCTTAAGTTGTGCTTTGTGCAAAATTCTATCAGGTGGCTTCCTCTTTCATTTCTGTCCCCCAATCCATATTCACCTACTACGTTGCCATCTCTCCCTTTTCCTGCAACCGAATTCCAGTCACTCATGACTATTAAATTTTCGTCACCCTTCACTATCTGAATAATTTCTTTTATTTCATCATATATATCTTCAATTTCTTCATCATCTGCAGAGCTAGCTGACATATAAACTAGTACTACTGTAGTAGGTGTGGGCTTCGTATCTATCTTGGCCACAATAATGCGTTCACTATGCTGTTTGTAGTAGCTTATCCACATTCCTATTTTCCTATTCATTATTAAACCTACTCCTGCATTACCCCTATCTGATTTTGTGTTTATAACCCTGTAGTCACCTGACCAGAAGTCTTGTTCCTCCTTCCACCAAACTTCACTAATTCCCACTATATCTAACTTTAACCTATCGATTTCCCTTTTTAAATTTTCTACCCTACCTGCCCGATTGAGTGATCTGACATTCCACGCTCCGATCCGTAGAACGCCAGTTTTCTTTCTGCTGATAACGACATCCTCTTGAGTAGTCCCCGCTCAGAGATCCGAATGGGGGGACTATTTTACATCCAGGATATTTTACCCAAGAGGACGCCATCATCATTAGCCATACAGTAAAGCAGCATGCCCTCGGGAAAAACTCATAGCTGGAGCAAAATAATCATGGTATTAGAGGATATAGTACATTAAACAAATCATAATTAATTAATTAGATTGTACTACATGAGTTCAACGTCATACTGAATTATTCCAAAACACTAGGACAAGGTCAAAATGTGTACCTAAGGTAAATTATTTTTACAGGTCTTATGATGATGTTGTTCACAAACTCGACCACCTAGAGAAGAAAGAATAGTGAGACTAGATCAAATTTATCCATTCAGTAGCAACTTATTTAATTTTAGTAAAGGAGATATGTTGAGTACAACATCCAAAAATACAAAAGTGTTTCTTCCTATTTTTGCAGGTTATAAACCATCAGGCAATACTCAACAATCGGTTCAAGTTTTATGCAATGAAATCAGAGATATATTAACACCTGTTGAGTCTATTGATATAGCAAATACCTCGTTTGACATTCAAATGTTAGTAATGTCTAGATGGATATGCAGTCGAGGTAAAAAATAACAAATGTAGCTGATGATAAAAGACGAAAACGTTTGTCACAAGAATTGATAATAATGATAATCTGTTTTATTTGAGAGCAATAATAGTTGCATTAACATTCCAGACAAATAATGTCTTATTCAGAGTACTTACTGCTGGTGAAGTTAAGAAAATTAGAGAAAGGGATAAATATAAAATTGGGAAAGAGTTAACTTAAATATTGTGTAATCAGATGGGCAAATACTATGAAGAAAGGTTTACTCTAGATTATATTAAACATGTTGAGAAACTACTAGAGATCGAAATAAATGTTGTATATGCTGATATTTTCAATTCCGTTATTAGTTGTGGTTCTGAGAAAGAAATATAAAGATATAAGTGTATAAAAATGAAAACCATTCTGATGTAATTAACAGTATGCAATCTTTCTTAGGATCATATTATTTCTGTGATAAATGTAACGAATGATGTAACAAGAAACACAAACATAAATTAAAACTACAGAGAAAAATCTGTATACTATGCGGTGGTCCAGAATAAAAAAGTGCAGAAAACATGATATACTGTGGAAACTGCAATAGTAATGTTATAATGAACACTGATTAAAAAAATCATCAAGAAGTTTTTGTCATAGCTTATAAATATCTAAAGAACATAAATGTGATTATGAACTATCTAGAAACTGTAAACTATTGTGAAAATTAAAAATAATGCATGTTAAATGCAATACAGATATACAGATTGGTATGGTGGTATTTGTGAAAGAAAATTGATAAGGATTTTACAGGTAAAGGTGGTCCAAATTGTAATAAATACAGTTGTTATACTAATGGAGAATTCTAAGACTATTGTATATTCCAATGCTGAGGACGCAGAAGAATAGTTGGTGGTAAACATTTTGAGTGTTGTGAAGACACATTCCATATGAGACTGAATTTTACCTATACAGAAAGATACATGTCGTTTGATTATATAAATCAACAAGAAACAGGTATACATATTTTGAATCTCATAATAGCTCACAATTTTACTTTTTATAAACATAGGATAAATGATGAATTCTGTAGTTGCACAGTATCTGATGAAAACAGGAACTATCCATTCATTGTTCGTTATGTTAAAGGATATGATTTATAACTCATTTTGAAGTATTCTGTTGAAAATACAAGAAAATCATGTATTATCTACACAGGAACTAAGGTGATGTTATTGGAGAGAAACAATTAGGTTTAACAATTATGGATAGCATTAATTTTGTACAAGGTCCTCTTAATAATTTTCCTAGAACATATAATTTGAAACAATTGACAAAGGACATTTTCCATGTTTATCGATGCACAGCAAAATGAAAATTAATTGGGGTGATTCCTGATGTCAAATATTATTGTGTTGACACTATGAAGCCAAAAGACAGAGAAGTATTTCTCAAATGGCATAGCTCCAGCATTAAGGAAAATTACTTGTTCAATATGAAGAAAGAAATTCATGAGTATTTTTGATGTAGATATATAAAAAGGGTTTCTATAGAACTGAGGAAACAATTTCTAGAAATAACTAATATAGACCCCTTCTCTTATGTAGCAATTGCTGGAGTTTGAATGGCTATTTACAGATGTAAATATATTTCTGAAAATAACATATATATATGTATATATTGATATATGTAGATTGAACTGCTTAATATCTGTCAGTCAATAGTTCTCTATTTACTATGACACGATTTATTTCCCTCATTAAACTTCCATTCCGGCGTTCGTGTTTCATGGTTGTAGGACGAGAACGAGTTTCTGTTAAAACAGATGACACCCCACTAATAGGTGTCCAGAGATAGTGTATGAGAAATAAGCAAAACTGAACCTGAGAGTCTCTTCGTTATTTCCCTGCTTTCACTAAATTTTATCTCCTTTCAACACTGATGTGCCTTCATTTGTTAACAAAATCATTTTACTCTTTGTCTGCTCCATTTGGGGCTTGTGTGGAAGGGGAGATTTCCGATACATCTTCGTAGAAGCCGAATTTTTACCAAATTTTTACCTTCTTATTCATCGCATGAGATTAAAGTTTCAGAAAGTCGTATGTTATTTACCAGTGCTGGAATGCAAGCTATTGAAAATTTGAGAGTAACTTTCTCTTTAGTACATGTTGCCTTTCCCTCAACATCTACCATTGGAGGTTGTTGGGGATTTCTGCAACGCGTTTCTGTGTTTGAACAAACCGGTGATGAAACGTGCATCTATTTTTCGAATGCTTTGTTTTCCTCTCTCTGTCTCTGTCTCTTTTCCTCTGGTTAATACAAATGATTTGTCTAATGAGATTTTTACAGGCGACCTCCGTCTTGGGTGGATTCTGTAGTTCCGGAGAATTTTCCCTTAAATCTCAATCTGTCATTCCTAGATTCATGTACTTTCATTTCATTTCAGCCATTTGTCATCAATTCTTTTGTCGAAAGTCATCCTATAGTTTTGTCTAATTACGCACATTCATTACATTTGTTTATGGTGTGGGTCAGCTGGGCAGTGTTTGCATCAGCATGGATTAAGCGACATTTGCGGAAGAGGCACCAAGCATTAAAGTTTCGTCTAGGCATGGAGTCACAGACCATTGTCATTAAATGCTCATAATTAAAGAGATGATTTTCATGTGGTACTGCTCAGATCAGAGCCATCTGCATTCCAAAAGAGCATGTAACACAAGATAAGCCATTCTTTTCTACCTGCACCCAAAAAATCCGCGGCAGGAATGCAGTAGAAATTATGGCCCGGAAATTTCCACTAGCACTATGTAAAGTCACTTGTAAAGCAATGACACTAGCGTCCGCTTAGCCGTTGGTTGGATGAGGTGACCCTGCAAGCCCACGCAATGCTAAAATATCACGCACTGCGACCCCGAGCAGAAGCAACGCGGCGAATCCAGGTCATGCAGTTTTGACTACCATCCGCATTTGTTCTAGAATATATCTAAGCCCATATGTTGCATGGTTCATATACCAGAAAAAAATTCATGCGGTAAGAGTAACCTTGGCAGTACAGAAATCTTACAGTACCTCGCTGCAACATTACGCATAGGGTGCACTGATGAGCAATAACTGTGACGAACTAGTTAATAGCGTGTTACTCCACCTTTGTACCGCAATAGCAGCGTTTCTGCGTACCATGGAATCGACAGCCGTTTGGTATGTTTCCGTATGGTTCGTCGGATGCTACACGCAGGTCACTCAAATACCGTAAATTACGGGCCGGTGATTTGCACACACTGGTCTGACGCCCATGAGTATCCAATGTTCCAGCGGGTTCAGACGAGGCGAATGTGGCGGCCAAGCCGTCAACGTGAGTTCAGCGACATAGCTCCCTAACCGCTGTAACATGATTCTGACCTTGTAACAAGGACTGTTATCTTGCTTGTGGAGTCCATCGCCATCCCTGTGAAAGGACGAAGGTGGTCAACATTAACGTTTACATAGTCCACAGCTCTTCTATTACTGCCACAGGTACCATGGAAGCCCAGATGGAATGTCCTACACAGCATAATTCTGCCACCACCGACCTGCGTCCGTGGTGCAGTGTTTGTTTCCAGCAGCTCTTGGCCTGAATGACCTACGGACTCGCTCATCGACCACTGACCTGGCGTCACAAGTAACATTATTCAAACGACGAGGCTATACATTTCATAGACCCACTGCACAATCTCGATGGTCCCGCACACACTCCAGTCGTAACTATGTAGTTGGATCAACATGGGAACAAGTAGCGAATGTCTGCCTCATGTTAAACAATGTGCTCTAAATGGTGTTACCCAAAACACTTCTACGCACACTAGCATTTGTACTCTGTTTTCCGGATATACCACAGATCTTCGTCTATCCTACTTCGCAAAGCGTGCAAGCATCCGAAATATGAAGAGCAGTCAAACGAAAACGGAACCCCCTAACAGCGGGACGTTGAATGGTTCAATTCAAAATTTATCATCTCACTCGTTAAGAAGTTTATCCTACTGGAAGACGAGACTGTCAATTCGTATTCCGTAACGATCGGCCGCTGAAGGGGCCACAATCGCTCCCACCCTTGCACTTCCTCGTCCGACTGAAACCGACTTCCACGCGTCTCTTCCTTCAGGTCGTCAAAGATGTGAAAATCACACTATGAAAGATTCAGGCTATACGGAGCGTGTTCCAGTGTTTCCCAACCTTATCATTGAAGCTACGAATTGATTGCTGTTCCTCCCTCGAAGAACTCGACGAGCAGCGGGAGTATCCTGTTGCACTGTTACTCCCGCCTCCACGCTGTCAATCGAACGAAGGATACAATTCAGCTATTTGGTTGGGAAACATTGCAACATCTTTCGTACAGTCCGGATCTTCCACCGTGTGATATTTCACGTCTTTGACGACCTGGTGAAATACGTGAACGTCGGTTTTATTCGGAGGAGAAAGCGCAAGAGTGGGTGCGGTTGTGGATCCATCAGAAGCCAACCGTGCTCTGCGGAAAGTAATTGATCCCCTCTCTCCCAGTGGGATAAATGTCAACGCGTGCGGTGATTAGTTTTTATGAGGGGCGTTTGAAAAATCCGTGCAAAAATAAAAACTACTTACGTGTTTGGGGTAAACCTTTTTTATTTTTCGACATATTCTCCTTTTAGACTTATACTCTTCGTCCAACGCTTTTCTAATTTATTGATCCCTTCCGAATAATAGGAATTGCCCAGGTCTGCAAAATAGCTATTAGTTGCTGCAATCACCTCCTCGTTTGAAGAAAATCTTGGTGCCACCAGCCATTTCTTCAAATTGGGTCAGAGGGAGCCAAGACTGAAGAATAGGGGGTATGTGAAACGAGCTGGAATCCTATCTCCATTAATTTTGCGACCACTACTGCTGAGATGTGTGCTGATGCATTGTCGTGAGGGGAAAAAGACTTTTTTGCCGTCCAATCGCCGGCATTTTTCTTGCAGCTCGGTTTTCAGACGGGTCAATAACTATGAATAATATGCACCTGCAATAGTTTTACCCATACCATGTAGTCTATGAAGATTATCCCTTGCGAATGCCAAAAGACAGTCACCATAACCTTTCCAGCCGAAGGAATGGTCTTCACCTTTTTTGGTGCAGCTTCTCCCTTGATAACCCATTGTTTAGATTGTTGTTTGGTCTCGGGAGTATACTAATGTTTCTTCCACAGTGATGAAACGTCGCTTTAAGTCCTGCGGATTCTTCTTGAACAGCTGCAAACAATCCTTGCAACACTTCACACGATTCCGTTTTTGGTCAAGCGTGGGCAATCGCCGGACCCATGTTGCGGGAAGCTTTCTCATGTCCAAATGTTAATGCAAAATATTATCCACCCGTTCATTCGAGATGACCACAGCACTAGCAATCTCACGCACCTTAGCTCTTCTGTCATCTATCACCATATCATGGATTTTATCAATGACTTCTGGAGTCGTAACCTCCAAAGGGCGTCCAGAACGTTTAGCATCACTTGTGCCCATATGGTCACTCCAAAAATTTTGAAACCACTTATAAACTGTTCTAATCGAAGGTGCAGTCACCATAATGTTTATCAAGGTTCTCTTTAGTCTCCTGAGGCGTTTTCCTTTTCATAAAGTAATGTTTAATCACCACACGAAATTCTTTTTAGTGCATTTTTTGACAATCACTCGACTTTCTTGATTAACACGAATGCCAAACACAAAGAAATAGACCAATATGGCTGAAGCTTGGTGTGCGTTCTTTCCCAAGATGCTACTAAATAAACATGACCTCGATACGCGCCGGTGGTGCCATCTCTCGCTCTTTGCATGGACTTTTGAAACGCTCCTCGTAATGAAACGATTGGACAGTCCCGTTGTGGTTCGTATTCTGCTTTCATCTGATACTCCTTATATACATCTTAGCTGCTCTCTCCAGATTCTGCAGTTAGCATTGATGTAGATGGGGGGCCGCCTGTGTGGCCGAGCGGTGCTAGGCACTTCAGTCCGGAACCACGCTACTGCTACGGTCGCAGGTTCGAATCCTGCCTCGGACATGGATGAATGTGATGTACTTAGGCTAGTTCGGTTTAAGTAGTTCTAAGTCTAGGTCTAAGTCTAGGGGACTGATGACCTCAGATGTTAAGTCCCAAAGTGCTTAGAGCGTTTTTTTTTTTTTTTAGTAATTTCACGCAAGAGGGTTGCTGAGTAACATTCAGTGTTAGCAAGAAGTTACAACGGCTCACCTAGCACGTGCGGCTATATTCCGACAAACATTTACAAACTACATGATATTCTGCTTTGGTAGTGTGTGGTGTCCACTCAGTTCGCGAGATTTAACAGGTCCGGGCTGTTTCCTCCGGGGTTATGTGAAGAAAAGGGTTTTCAACAGTCGTTTGCAGACAACTGGCGAATTATTAAAGACTGTCATATGGCGTGAAATCATCAGCATACCACAGGATACGTTAAAGTTTGGTACGGAAGCCTTTAGCAGTGATTTTAGGCAAGTGGGGGACATTTGGAGGTGTAATGGGGGTAAAGCAAGAAAAAATATTATTAATTTTGGTGCTGATAATATGCTACGATGTTAAAAGACCGCCGCTTCCCGTCTAACAACAGAACTCAGGCCGCGTATTCGCTGCTTTGCTCAGCAACCGTTAACTTCAGTAGCGTGCGCCACACCTCCACATATCCCCGCAGCCAAAAGTCCGATGTCTCAGGTTAACAGCGGGACACGCCAATGGGCGCGATCTGGGCAACCGATCCACCGCGTTGGGCATACATCCAAACAGAAGTGCGCTGCGGCCCGGTAGACCAAGAAGTACTATGCGCGCCGAGCTACTACAGGTACATTTGCTTGTATCACACGCATGTGATCATTAAGTCGTCCGTTTATCACGCACGGGTCAGTCAGGTGATCAGGGATAAATTCACATCAAATGATTGTTCATAATTAGCGACACTTACATCACGGGAATGAGTAGTGCCCTACGTGAAAGTTTATGGTGCTACGTTGTGCAAATGTGGCCTCGTTCGTGAACAAAGCGTGAAGCTGATATAAGGTATCACATACTATTGCGCGACACCTTTACTTCATCACCAACGTGTTCTGGGTATAATTTTTCTTTTATTCGTCCTAGGAATCATGCTATTACGGCTGTTATAAATCTTAACAACACTTTCTGGATTGTCAGATTCGAAGGGAGATGACGGAAATGTTAGTATCTCGGAAAAAGACTTATTCAATTGATAAGGCCGAGTACCACTACTTTACTGAAACGATTTATTCATTACAGTTTTGTCGAGGCTTTTTTGGTATTTTTTGACCTACTGTCTGTTGGCTTTGGTTTCGGGATCTTCGACAGACGTATATTTAATGATTTTTCTGCGGTTTAGAGAGCTGGAGTGCTGTAACTGTCGAAGGAGGACTGGTGTAGAGCTCGCGACCAAAGATTATATACGTTTCCATAGTTAAAATTTCACGTTCAAAACGCTGTGGAAAGAGAATTACTACTCAGAATGATGTCAAATTTGAACAGCATATATTACCGCGTGGGAAAACAGCAAGGAACAAAAAAAATGTAACGGAAATTTTACCAATTTTACCAATAGCCTTTACGTAAAAGGGGTCGGCTACAATACAACAAATGAATCGCAATACGAAGACTACGCACCAATATTCCATGTGCGTAACTGCAGAAGCTCGACAGTCAACAGTTGTGGCCCTATTAGATAGATAAGCCCATCAACCACAGCAAGGTCGTACCACATCGGATGGCAAAAATCGGTTTTAACTGTCCTGAGACCAAAAATGCCATAAAAAGGAAACTGACATCGGTTTTTAATTGTCATGAGGCCAAAATGCAAAACGACGTTGGTTTCTAACTGTCGTGAGATTGCCGCAAGATATATATTTAAATCGCTGTCCGCCGTTAATTGCCCCAGCCGAAATCGAGAAACAGAATCCACAACAAATCGCATTGTGTCGAACGTCATGTTCAGATTGCGTTGCGCAACGAGTGACTTCAGTCCAGTTACTTTCGTAATTGGGACGCACGTAACACCACAACCAGAAATCACACGGATTAAGATCAGTTCATTTAAACGGCCATGCTGTCCAGAAATGACTGCTGATATTTCTGGCATTTCAGAAATGTCTCTGTAACATCCGATTCACTGGCTGTGCAGTGTCCTAATCAGCGCCATTTTACATAAAAATGATTCTACCCACACATTCATGCTGTTGAAGGGTTGGAATCATGTTGGTGCGCAAAGACACTCACAGCATTCACCTGTCCTCAGGACCCATCCCCTCGATGAAATACGACCCTCCGGTAAGTGGTGCCTATACCGACACCACACAATCACCTTCACGGAATGAAGTGGCTACCGTAGATGTGGTGCGCATTTTCCATTACCCACATTCTGCATTTCTGCTTATTGACATGACCTTGTTGACATGTCCTTGGAGATGGAAATGGACTTCGTTTACCCACAGAATGTTCCATGGCCATTTGATGTCCACATCCATGTGAGTAAAAAATTTCTGAGCGAACATTTGCCTTACTGGCAGGCTCACAGAAGTCACTCCTAAGCATGAGTGATTTTAGATTTGTGATAAGGTGGGGCATTACAGCTGTCATATAATTGTATAACTTCATTTCAGATGGCGATCAGCTGTTTTTATGCTCAATGCTACCGGTTTCGATTAGTATACAATTATGTGACACAGAAGATGGTAACCAGCTTGTCACTAGAACATTTGATGTGAATAACTTCGATGTATGTAGAAAAACACGATTTCTGTTGAAACAACCTACATCTTAGGTATAAAATATTGTACTGCTAAGCTGGCTACTGTTTGCTTCGGCTCGATAATGATCTACTGATCGTAACTAATAGCACTAAGCATAAAAATAAACAGGTGATGGTCATCTACAATGAAGTTTCACAATGAGTTATTCTGTATGCATAGCAGTGAACGATGTTACGTAGAATTTTATGCATCGTGTTCGCAGGTATGTGCTTCGGACTATTCCCCGCGCATTGCATGTTTGCACACCATCTCTCGTACCCTCCTGCAGTGGTGCGGTCACATCTTCGACCGATGTCGGATTTATTGCTTTCCTCCCTCTGCTAAATTTCACTTGAAAAGGGCCTATCATTCCGTATTTTGTAATCTTTTTTTCCAGCTCCTTATCAGACATCGGACCTTATTTCATACCCTTGAGTGTTCAGGACTTCTGCAGGCTACTGGTGCACAATCATCGTTCTCGTAAAAGAACTTTATCACCAGCGCGCTATCCTTCCTGTGAATCTCGGACGTAAACTAATGACCAGTTATGTGCCGCGCTTGTATTGTGCATATTCTGACGCTTATTGGTCAAATTTTCGTTTTTTTTCCCATGATGCTTCCCCCTACATCATTAATAAGAGCAGTGGTCCTCTTTCCACAGGTTTTTAAACTTGAACTTTAATTGTGGACACCCTGTATATTTCGAAAACGTTCTGTCCACTTAGCATGTTGGATATTATTTACTTGAGCAACTTGTTTTTCTATTTGATTGAACATTTTCATTGTTTTATGAGCTATCACTTGCCTTTCGTAAGTATCGTCTTACATTACCTGTATAACCCTTCCTTCTCTGTCTTCCTCAAGCACATTTGTGACATCGCAACCTAAATGGCTAAGATGTTTAACCTGCTCTATTATTGTATTATTAATCATAATTTTTGTCCGTAGAGGTGACTTTCCTTTAAAAGCTGTTGATTTTATTTTATTTTCTGAAATCGTCAAATGGTACTTCCACCAATCTTACCTAATATACTGTCCTTTGTTGTTCATCTGCATTCTCAGTCTGCATATAAAGAGCAGTTAAGGCGGGAATTTCTGATAATCTTTATTCTCCTGTTAAAAATCACCTTCATTTTCGGAACGCATCCTTGGCATAAGAGTCTCTCCGTTGCTTGTTGCTGGAAGTGACAGAAAAAGGACATCTTAAGTCTTGTAGCTACACTTCGCCGCCGACGTGTATCAGTTTAATCAGGGACGCTGCCCTGAACCAGACATCAGGAGAAACTACTAAAATAATTGCGATTATATTTCCGATACACACATTCAGTGACACACAAGTAACTTCAACAGATCGTATATAATATCCTAACCTGTGGCAGTCCTGTTCCGAAGTTAAGTCCAATTGGTCAACACTAAAGTCTTCTCGCCAGAGAATGCACTGCCGTGGTGGTGCGATGAACTGGAGAGGTGGCGGCGACGACGACTCGAACTGTAAGTCCAACTAGCCCCTGCTAGAGCTCTCGCAGGAGAACGGTCTCCAACACGTCGGACAAGCCGCGGGACGCAGCTTATACCCTGGTGATACTAAGCTCTGCATTATTTGTTTCACGTGATGCGACGTCTGCAGCAAGCTGCAAGAATTTGCTGGCACACTCCCTTCGCCTGATGATTCGGCCGTCCTGCAGTGCAGAACTTACAGATCTTGAGGGAAGTCTAGCTTGCAGGAGTTGCGACGCATGGCCACAACTGTAAGGTTAGGAGAAAGGGACCAATAGGTCGCTGTACAAAACAATTTGGCCTGTCCGCCTTGGTGACCTTTCTGGTAGCTAAGGTACCGCCAACATATATCTCCGGATCCATAGCACGCAAATCTCCTCGCCTACACGGTTAGTATTACATTAAGGGAACGTCTCCTGGGAAGGGCGAAATTCTCTGTCAAAATGTTACTTGTAACTCGTGAAAATGGTATCCAACGATAGAAAAGATCAAAGAGGATTAGGATTTAGCATATTGTCGACGAAATGGTGATTAGAGACGGAGTACAAGCTTGTGCTCTGTAAATAAGGGCATGGAAATCGGCCGTGTCTATGTGAGAGGTATCATGCTGTCATTAAAAGATTTAAGGGAACTAGAGTGTAATCGGACGACTGTTTGAATCTCCGCCTTTCACGACGTGATTCCAGTGTATTAGCCAGTGAGTCACCTCACTAGATCGAAATATTTGGGCTGTTTCAAGTGGAGACAAAATAGCAAGATGAGGATTTTAATTTGTCCCAGCTCGAATGCTGTAGTTGATAGATCTTTGCATGCACATACAACGAATAGTTTAATGGTTGTATGACTGTGAACGACAAATTAATGACATTTTAAGTAATTTTTCTCATAAATTTTCAAGTAGCATAATTCGGCAGTAATGCAACACTCCTTTAAGGAAAATCAAATCATCTGCATGATTTCGTTGTATTACATCATAAATATCATGAGGTTACGACTGTTTCCTACTAATTCGATGAATGTATTAAAACTGGTCGGAGATTTTGGACTGTGGTGTACTCAAACCGCTTAAGTGGTCTTTTCAGATTAAATGTATGTCCACCGCCAAGATCATAAACCGATCCACGGAGACAATCGGATACTGATTGTGATGATTTCTCCAAATTAAAGGGGTGAATAATATACGAGAACACCAAGCACTTGTTTAATTTTAGCCAGTACGATTGAAATTCAACCTTATTCTCATTTTAAAGATAAAATTTTCGTGTCTAGGCACATACAAACATCTAAAAAATGTTCGAAAATTTATAAAAATGACGCACTATACCTATACATTTCTAAAAGTGGAATCGAACAACATTTTCTCGTCATCGTCACAGACTTCCGTAGAGTATCGTATTGCAATCTACAGACTCATTCTAACACTAACTGCGATGTGCACAGAGCAGGACGCTGGTTTGAGTAAACCTGCAAAAATGTAGTGCATATGTTGTTGAAGTACATACATGACCACTGCATAAAATTTTTGTGTATGCCAGCAGAATTTAAAATTTTGCTATTTTCTCAGGAAACTGCAATCGAGGTGACTGAAATAAGCTAACCACAGATTAAAACGTCATTCATATTTTTTTTTTGTTTACGTCACACATAATACTGGTACTTAAAGTGTGCTCTGTCTGCTTACAGTGATATCGTTGGCATTGATGCCGAAAGAAAATTCGATGTAATTAACTATCATCCCCAATTAACATCAAATTTTCCTATTGATGTCATTTAATGAAATATTATTACAGGTGTGGTATTATTTTCAGCTATCGTAAAAAGCCCTGTGTAAATGTACGATCACTTTCCTACAAGTTTTTTTAATTTTATTTGATGGTTTTTGGTTTCATAACCATTTACCCAACCAGAATTTACACATATAAATAAGAACTGTCTGTTCTGTTATCTGTGCACAAATATTTACATTTGTATAAGCCTATATAGCTATAATTTTTATAAAACTTGTATATAGGGACTACTCTTATTTATGCACAAATTTCTAAATTTTTTAGGGTTCCGTACCTCAGTAAGTAAAAACGGAACATTTATAAGACCACTTCGTTATTAGTTTGCCCGTCCGTTTGTCAATACCCCTTTTTCTCGGGAACGGGTAGACGTATCAAGTTGCAATTTAGGTTAAACACTAGCATCTACGGTCCCTTGGCGGCACAAAAAAAATTTACGCTTTTGAGTCAAAGATATCAAAACATATGATCCTTCATCTCACACTCACTGATCAAAATCTGTAGGATGCTTATCGCTGACCTAAAATCATGAAATTGACCAAGAAGTAAGATCTCACAGTAATAGTATAGGTAAAAAACGATAACTGTTAAATTGCAATTATATCACATAAAAATGTTACTTTACCATTTGTTGTCCATCTATTCGTCTGTCTGTCTGTTGCTGAGTTAAATCCACTTTCTCTTAGAAAAGGTGAAGATACTAGGATCTGAGATTCCTTGGATGTCAAAAAAAATAGCTATCTGTCAGAATAGTCAAAAGATACGGCCATTTATGTCACATGTTTTGATAATTGCAAACTCACTCGTCAATACAGATAAGTGGACTACGGGGGGCAGTCAAATGAAACAGAGACACAGGGAAATAAAGTAAGTAAATTGTTTATTGTTTGAAAAGTAATAGCCATAATTGTTAATACATTTATCCCACTGTGAGATAAGACGGTCAGTGCTTCATTGTAAAATGTTTGCGGTTGCCAACGTAACCATCATTGTATCCAGGAGAGCACCTCTTTGTCCGAAGCAAATCGATGACCAAGAATGTTTTTCTTCAGGGCTTCAAAAATATGGAAATCGCATGGGTAAAAATTGGGACTTAATGGAGAACGCATAAGACATTTCCAGCGAAATTTGTGCACGGCACTCGAAACAACCTTAGCAACATATGAACGGTCACCAGCAGGCCAAATGGAGACTCACAATGAGGCTCCAGTCAAATTCTGCCAGTTGCTGATATCGCTGTCTCACACGAGTACGTGGCGTCTCGGTACTCTTCGGGGCGATTTCTCCATATTCGACGCTGTTGGTCTATTTCCATCTCAATAAATCTATTTTATGGCGCTTTCTTCAAATGGTTCAAATGGTTCTGAGCACTATGGGACTTAACATCTGTGGTCATCAGTCCCCTAGAACTTAGAACTAATTAAACTTAACTAACCTAAGGACATCACACAAATCCATGCCCGAGGCAGGATTCGAACCTGCGACCGTGGCGGTCGCGCGGTGCCAGACTGAAGCGCCTAGAACCGCATGGCCACTGCGGCCGACGCGCTTTCTTCGTTGTTGTTGTTGTGTCCTTAGTCATGAGCCTGATTTGATGCATCTCTCCATGCTACTCTATCCTGTGCAAGGTTCTTCATTTCCCAGTACCTACTGCAACCTACATCCTTCTGAATCTGTTTGGCGTGTTCATCTCTTTGTCGCCCTCTACGATTTTTACCCTCCAAACTGCCCTCCAATAGTAAATTGGTGATCCGTTGATGCCTCAGAATATGCCCTACAAACCGATCCCCTATTCTAGTCAAGTTGTGCCGCAAACTCCTCTTCTCCCCAATCCTATTCAGTACCTCCTCATTGGTTATGTGGTCTACCCATCTAAGCTTCAGCATTCTTCTGTAGCACCACATTTCGAAAGCTTCTATTCTCTTCTTGTCCAAACTATTTATCGTCCATGTTTCACTTCCATACATGGTTACACTCCATACAAATATTTTCAGAAACAACTTCCTGACACTTAAATCTATACCCGACGTTAACAAATTTCTCTTCTTCGGAAACGCTTTCCTTGCCATTGCTAGTCAACATTTTATATCCTCTTTACTTCAACTATCATCAGTTATTTTGCTCCCCAAATAGCAAAACTCATTTACTAATTTACGCGTCTCATTTCCTAATCTGATTCCCGCAGCACCACCCGACTTAATTCGACTACAGTCCATTATCCTCGTTTTGCTTTTATGATGTTCATCTTATATCCTCCTTTCAAGACACTGTCCATTCTGTTCCCCTTTTTAAATATTCTAACCTACCTGCCGATGTTTGAGACCTTACATTCAACGCTCAATTCCGTAGAACGCCATTTTTCTTTCTCTTGGTAACAACGTTCTCCTGAGTAGTCTCAGCCCGGAGATCCGAATGGGGGACTATTGTACCTCGGCAATATTCTACCCAAGAGGACGCCATCGTCATTAACCCTACAGTAAGGCTGCATGCCCTCGGGAAAAATTACGGCTGTAGTTTCCCCTGGCTTTCAGCCGTTCGCTTTACCAGCACAGCAAGGTCGTACCTTGATTAATTCCCAAATACAGCTTAACATAATACTCATGATAAATTGATTTATAACTAAATATGTTATATACGTAACTAATGCACAAAATTTTCAAAGTTTCGTTCTTCTCACTGTGTAGAACGCTTGGTTAAACAAATAGCAGTAGCATACCAGCATTCAAGAGAGGGTGCTCATGAGTCACACAAAGATTCGCATGATACCGAAGAAACAGGCAGAAATTTTAGTCAATCAAAGTAAATAATGTGTAATTAGTACTGTCATTATAGTGCATTATAGTGCCATAAACTTAGTGCCCAATATATCTGTGATTATGTAGTTAACAAACGTGGTTGTCATTCGCGCTTTAGATAATGAATGTGAAGAGCGGACAAAGGAAACTATTGATTTCACAGACTGTCGAACAGCCTGTCTTTACCATCTCTACGTATAATACTTAATGTGAATGACATACAGGAGGAAGATACAATATATCCCGTTTATCCGTCCCTCATTAATCTGGATCTTCGGTTCACACGTATCATTGTCTTTTTATTTTATTATATTTTTTCTTTATAAAAATAGAGTAGCTCTACATTATTTGAGAGAACTGAATAGCGGGTACAGTTAACGACGATAGTCAACACGTTTTAAATTCAGATAACCGCTAAACATGGCTTGTACAGTATTGCATTATCCGGTTTGTTGCTTCTGTAAACTGACAGCAAAGAGAAAAAGGGTGGTAGTGTCCATTGGAGTAAAATTTGGTGCACTGCATAAAATGAATAAAGGGGAACTGATGAAGAAAACTGTTGCTGCATTTGATAATGGAACTTCAGCCGTCTCAGACTGGAAGAATAACACAGTCCCTGAGCGAAGAAAATCTCCGACCCAGCCGGGAATCTAACCCGGGCCCTGAGAATTGACATTCTGTCGCCCTGACAATTTTTTTCCTTATCTTTTTTCTTTTTTCCTAGCCACTTTTTTATTTTTCATTCTTAATTTTTGCTTTTTTTCTTTTTTAAAATTTTTCTTTTTTATTTTTTAAATTTTTTGCATTTATTTATTAAAATAAAAATAAAAATCGGTTCTCCTTCCTCCCCTTCAACCCGTCCTTTACGCTCGCCAATTTTTGCCCTCTCGACCCGGCTTCTCCGCCTTTAAAGAGAGAATGTAACTTGATGATGTGAGCTCGTGCTTCATCTGAACGACAAAGTAAGTATGCCCCTTCTGCTGCCTTTGTTTGAGACATGGCCTGAATAAAAATAAATGTAAATTCTATTGAGAAGGCATTAACATAATTGTTATGGAAACGTAAATGCATCTATAACTTTCTTTCTCCGTGTGTGGGAAAAGGGAAAGAAGCAAACTCATTATTGCTGATCAGTAAAAATCTCTTCTTCAGGAAGGTAATGAATTAAAGTAGGCTTGTGCTGCTTGATTTTACACACAAATAACATAAATATGTCTTCCTGTGGAAAGAAGGAAGGAAAGGAAGAAACTAAATAAAGGGACCACTCGGCCACCGGGGTCGGGCCTTAAGTGCTTGCAGAATGTCTACTGAGACCTGGGAGTAAACAAAAGCGAACTCTGGCGTTGAGCTAGACGTCTGTTATCATCGCCAAAAGGTCATGCAGACATGTACGATCTCCCGCGTGCCTACCGGCCGCTCGTAACTGTGATTCCTGCAATGGAATGTTGGAGTGTGCTGACAATCTCATTCGAGGTGATCGACGGGTGATAGTCAGACGCCTCACTGCTGACCTGGACATCTCCGTTGGTCTGCGCACCAGAGAGGGCTCTCAAAACTTCATTGGACTGTTGTCCTTGTGATGTTGATGCATTAATTTGTTCTTAAAGCTGTGCTGATATTCAAGACAATAAAAGCGGGTTAAAAGCCGTGAGCTATCTGGGGAAGTTAACCTTGCATTACTGAGCAACTGTTGCACCAGGTATCCAGTCCAGCTTACCAAATTCCCTAGCAGACTAACATTAATTATAATCTTTTAATAGTCATCTTATGACAATCGGTGATATATATATATATATGGGGAGGTTACTGATGAAGCAGCAAGACGTGTGGGGTGATTATATATATATATATATATATATATATATATATATATATATATATATATATATATATAAAATTTAAATAAAAAGAAATAAATCAATTTATTTTTGGACATTTATTTTAACATTGATGATCATTGTTCCGTTAAAATTTCAGCATATGAAACTTGATTCATAACTAAACTGATGTCTTATGTAGGATTGTGAAAATGTGAGTTTGTGATCCTCCAGAACACAAGAAATATAGAGCCAAGATTGAAAGACTGCATACAACACTGCATTCATAAAATAACACATGAAGAACATTGAAACGTATGCAAGAGGAAATTAACCACAACCAACCGATTCAATTTTCACCCAAAGAAGTTACGTTCGTTGCGCAATCCTGTCCGTCATGAAATTACCACACACAGGTATACTAAATTCGTACTAACTCTGTGTGACATCTTCCCGAAAAGAATAGCTGAGGGCTTCTTTGATGATTACACCACATGCTTCACGTGGTCAACTTGGTTTACAAAAAGAGTGTAACTCCACAATAATTTTGATAATTAAAATAAATTACATCGAAATACAAATTACAAAAGAAAAACCTCGAACTGGTTACTATCGTCTTAGTATTAACCTGATGGGTCAAACAATTGTATAAGCACGTGGTACTGGTCTCACAAAGTACACCCCACGTGTGTTGAACATAGAGAAAAGCTGCTATATTGAAAAATATTGTCAAGACGAGACGTTATAATCTCACGCACATTCGCATTTAAGATTCATGAACTTAGAGTTACGGATCATACACATGTGGTTCCACTTTACTCACAAAGTAGTGACAAAGCAACTACTGCAAGCTATTGTGAACTTCACACTCGAATTACGCTGCGTTGCAATTTAAGATAACATTAGATATTTTAGATCTAAACAAGAAATAAAGGTGATTAAATTTTCAGTTAGGCTGAACTTAAGAACTCCATTGTTCTACGGACTTAGCAGAGACGCGCTTAGCCGGAGATCTTACCACTTCAGACGCTCACCACGGACAGACTGCCCTGGGTCCCTACCGAGGGTGCTTAACGGATACAAACGGAAGTGACCAGAGAGGCAGCTTCCCATATCAACATGACAAGGGACGGACAGGACCATACTAAGAATAGAAACCTCTCTGCTTTTAGAAAGCGTAGCTACCTGTTCCGACGTTGGTCCTACTGTTCTCTAGCAGACAGGCTTGTCTGCTACCATAAAGCATGCAACTAGAAATACATTTGCTCATTCATCCTCTCACACAGGAGGCAAGGGGGATGACAGTATCGTATCATATAGAGTATATAAAAGAAAGCGGATGCAGGTTCCGTATGAGACTGTGTGACATGAATTACATATAAACTGTGTTTTAAAGTGTAGTAGTGTGACAGATCGTTCTTTATTATGTGTAAAAGTAACACGTTCCACTGCTCAGTCTTCTCCCAGTTAGTGAGAAACACCACAGTAAATTTAGAAGTGGAATGTATGCCGTAAATGACAACAGTTTTAAAAAATTAACATGAAAGGTATCCACCAGAGACCTTACATCCTCACCCACCATACAGCCCGATTCGGACCTTTCTACTTCCACGTGTTTGGCGCAATGAAGGATGCACTCCGCGGGAGACAGTACGTGGACGATGGGGAGGTTACTGATGCAGCAAGACGTGTTCTCCGACGTCGACTAGTGGGGTGGTACCATGCGGGCATACAGGCCCTCCCAGTAAAGAGGCGCAAGGCCGTCGCATTGAACAGAGATTATGGTGAAAAATAGGGCTTTGTAGCCAGAAGAGTGGGGAATAATGTGATGTGTTGGAATCCTGAGAAAAAAAAAAGTGTTGCATAAGTTATTGAGCACCACTCGCAGCTGGAAGCCCACTGTGAGTGCAGCATTAAAATTGAGATAATTTCGGAGATATTGTCTTGCGCAAATATCGGGAAAATAGTTGCTCTTTGGCACTGAGGTTACCACGGGAAACTTATTCTTCCATTGCTCAGACCGGTGGCTGCCTACGGCTGTTAAAACAGCGTGAAATATGCCGGTGCGTAGATTTTCCGCGTCCCCGAACACGCCGTGAGCGGTGATTTACGGCAGTTAGCTGCGTCTCGCGTCCATGGCGATGGCCATCCCAGTATTTATAACGGTCTCCCAATGCGCCTAAATTACTGCTCCGCACTGCCCTGCTCTGCCCCCGCCTGGTTGGCTGCCTGTCTCGCCTTTCGATACGAATTGTTTCTGCTCAAATCCCTGCTGCAGCTGCAGTAAACTACATTCCCTGTCCCGGCTGCTACCTCTGTGTAATTGGCATCGTCACCTCAGCGTTGAAATACATCGGAGAAGATATTCAGAAACCAGCGGTGGTTGTCTTCCGTGGGAGGAACAGCGGCCCTGAAGGACCAGGAACTATTTCCTCCAAACATCCATCTTTCGACACACCATGAAATGACTGCTGTTATCATAGCTTTATTTGATACGGACGTCACCGTCAGCTGTATTTATAAATCTTAAACTATGAATCGAACAAAAATTAGCGTCAGATCCGGTAACCTTGTTGATCAAGGCAGGGTTTGAAAAGCACGAAGACAAGCAGTAGAAACTCCCGTCGTGCACGGACTGGCATTATCTTGCTGAAATGTAAGACCAGGATGGTTTGCAATGAAGGGTAACAAAATGGCGCGTACCGCTTTGCTGCAAGGGTGCCGCTGGTGCCAAACAAAGAGGTCCTGCTACGAAAACAAATAGTACCCCAGACCATCACTACTGGTTGCTCGGCTGTATGGCGGCGACAGTAGGTTGATATCCCACGACTGCCCGCGGCCAGGAATGCTGTTGAAGGAGTAGAAATGTCTTCGGTGATGAGTCCCGCTTTCGACTGAGCCCCAACGAAGACGCATCTGAAAACGCGCCGCCCAGCAGTGGGATACCGATCTGACTGTCGTCCGCCAGACGGCCCGAAAACAAGGAGTGATGGCCTGGGGCGCCTCTGTATTCCACAGCACGACTCCTTTGGTATTCATCCGCGGCACCCTTACAGCGCAGTGGTACGTCGACGATGTTACCATTCATAACAACACTTCCTGGGCTTACGTTGAAGAAACGAAATACCCGCCCACATGCAATGAAAATTTCTACTGCTTGCCAAACCCTACATTGACCAGCAAGGTCGCCGGATCTCTCACCAGTTGAGAACGTTAGGAGCATCATGGGCAGTGACTGCCAACTAACTCGGGACTTTTTCGATCTAAACCACTTATTTGGCTGAAATTGGCACTACAACCCTCATGAGGACAACCAACAATCGTCTCAATCAGTGTCAACCCTAATAACTGCTCGAATAAGGGCCACAGATGAACCAAGGCGTTATTGACATGCTTAGTCTCTGAAGCTCTTTCACTTGAACAAGTCATTCCATTTTTAAGAAATTTTTAATCATTTGTTTGTGTATATACGTAGGTGACATCTAAACATCTACTGATTTCCGACTTAGTTGTGATAATTCCTTCGTGGCGTGTCGCTTTCTTTTCCTTTCCTTAGAATTCATTTTATATCAAACCGATTTCACTGTTGCATTACACAATCTTTAGGTCTGTCTCTGGTACAAGGTGATCACTTGGATACCGGGAGAAGGCCAGTCGTGAAACAGATGTTGATAGCCAGTAAGAATGTTGTTCCTAGTTTCTTTCGCTTCGTAAATAAAGATAGGCCATGTTTGTCTCATAGTAATTTAGAATTTATATTATGTGTAAGTGGCATTTTAAATGCACTTTTACGTAAATACCAGGCGTGGACCTCTAGTAGTGGGAACTATTTATTTACAGCTCGTACAAAATAGAAATGTGTTTCAAAGTTTTACTGACCTTCAAAGTAGTCACTAGCATTGTGTATAACCCATTGCCAAGGATGTGGAAGTCGTATGATACTCTTAGCAGTGCCATTTGTGTTGACAGTTCGAGCGGCGCGGTCTATTGCCAGACGAATTTATAGCAGTTCTGAAGTGAATGCCGTGAAGTGTGACCTTCAGTTTAGAAATCGAGTTGAACTCGCGAGGGCTTATGTTAAGGGAGTGCAGTAGGTGGTTTAGGACTTAGCAGTCCCATCAGTCAAACAAATTAGTAGGAGCTTGCACTGAACGTGCTTGAGCATTGTCCTGCAAAATGAAGATCAGGTCCTGCAAAAAGTCTCATAACGTCTGTCTTTATGCTGTTAATTTTTGGAACACAACCCACGACCAGCTTAGAGACTTTTCCGGCCCCAGCGATGCCGGAGTTTTGATGTTTTACCGGATTCCTGAGATTCACGGTACACTAGTGAAATGGTCGTACGGGAAAAACCCCACTTCATTGCTACCTCGGAGACGCTATGTCCCTCGGCTCGAGCACCGACTACAACACAACGCCCAATCTCACTTAAGTCTTAGTAACCTGCCATTGTAGCGGCGGTAACCGATCTAACAACTGCGCCAACACTTGTTGTCTTACATAGGCACTGTCGACCGCAGCACTATATTCTTCCTGTTTACATATCTCTGTATTTGAATACGCTTGCCTACACCAGTATCTTTGGGCTTCAGTGTAAATGTCTGAGACTGAGACAGCGGGTGAAACGTAGAAATCAACGTTCTCACAGATGTAATCGCCAACTAGCTCCTTTAGGGAATATGAGACTGTGAGGCTCTCTTCCTCACCGAACTGAGGTCATTTTCGAAGCCAAAAGCGGTGTTACACGGTATTAGTCTGATGTATCGTAGGGATAACAAGGTTTCTTTTTTGTACTGTGTGTTCATTAACAATAAGACTGGAAATCCATACATACGCTTTTCAAGAAACGTCAGGCCTCCTGTAGTAGCAGCTGAATTGAAGAGCCCATACCAGGACAACTGTAATTAATGTGGTTTTGTGTTGCAGACACGCTGTCGGATCCCATCAGCTGCGACACGCTGGCAGGCACTGTGGCCGAGGACGAGGCGTCGATACAGTCTGAGCCGGTGCACGCCACGGTGCCGACCTCGGCATCGGGCGGCGGTGGGGGCGGTGGAGGTGGAAGTGGAGCCGCACCCAGGCCGCTGCGACTCGACATCCTGCCTCCGCCCCCGTCCAACCCCCGGAGAACGTCGCCACAGGTACGTGTTCGCCTTGGGCGTCGTGTCGCTCATGTACGATACCCGCTGCATAAGGAAAATAAAAAGTAAGAAAGAAGGAAAATTCTTGGGCCTCCAGTCGCGTCATATGGTTAAAATGCCACGAACATGTATTTCTCGGCCGTTGTCAAGTGGAATGACTACGGATGAGCTACTGGTACGCTCTCATATGCTGTACGCCACATAGGAGCATACGTTGACTTTGCGTTCGATGCGCCCGCTTCCGCCTTGGGGTCGCAAGATCCCACGACATCCGAGCCGTAGGCCACCGTCTCTAAATAGAGTGTTGTCGATGACTCTGATTTGAATGACTTCTTCAACACACTGCCCCATAAACTGTTGCTGCGAGTCACGTTAGAGGTGTCCTCAGATTTGCTTGGTTGACCATTTTCTAGAGCACGCTCAGGTAAAGTACGAGGGTTGTCCAGAAAGTAATGCACCACTCTTATTTTCTCAGCCGAAAACAGCGCTACGAATGCGAAACGTTATCTGTGTATTACTTAAAATATCCTGAACGAGCCAGCCAAGTTCCCGTCACTTCCGGCAGATAGCGTAGCTGCAGGAGTTTAAAATGGCTTCCGTAGGTTATATACGTTACAAGCAACGTACCGTCATTGACTTTCTCACCGCAGAGAAAGAAACCATCGGGAATGTTCATTAACGCTTGTACAACGTCTATGGAGCATCTGCTGTCGACAGAAGCACAAGTAGTCACTGGGCACAGAGGGTGAGGTCATCAGAAGGCGGTTCGGCGGAGCTCCGCGATGTGCATCGGTCGGGGAGACAATCCACGGTTCTCACTCCTGACACACCTGACATGGCTCCCTCAGACTTCCACTTGTTTTGGCCATTAAAAGATGCCATTCGCGAAAAACATTTTGAGGACGAAGAGGTGATTCACAAAGTGAAGCTCTGGCTCCGCCATCAGGATAAAGGCTTACAGACCTTTGTTTCGCGTTGGAGGAAGGCCATAGAACTGGATGGTAAAATAGGGTGTGTAGATAAAATTTCATTCTCTCGGGTGTGTAATTCTCAATTGTTTAATAAAAAATTGTTGAAGAAAAAAGCGTGTGGTGTATTACTTTGTCTGCAACCTCATAAATTTTTAGGGTAGCAAAGTTTACGCGGTTCACAAACAAGTGGCGCATACTACCTCCTTTCCTTAAGTTACTAAAGACTTCGGCGTCAGAACAGGCATCTGGCTGCAAAGTTGAATAAAATAAAATTTTCAATGCCTGCCGGTGCGGCCGCTGTGCTAGATGGGATTGAAGCCGTCGGCACACGCACTTTGCATTCGAATGTTGAGCCTGCAGAGTTTCTGACGTCATAGCGTGGAAGAAGCACGTTGTGGAGTCTTTACGAACGTGCAGAGCAATACGTAGCATGTCATATGTTCTGAGCGTGCGTCTGAACGCAGTCGAGATGGAAGAAGGCCACCTACTTCACGTGCACGCCATCTACACACCTGGAAATGGAAAAAAGAACACATTGACACCGGTGTGTCAGACCCACCATACTTGCTCCGGACACTGCGAGAGGGCTGTACAAGCAATGATCACACGCACGACACAGCGGACACACCAGGAACCGCGGTGTTGGCCGTCGAATGGCGATAGCTGCGCAGCATTTGTGCACCGCCGCCGTCAGTGTCAGCCAGTTTGCCGTGGCATACGGAGCTCCATCGCAGTCTTTAACACTGGTAGCATGCCGCGACAGCGTGGACGTGAACCGTATGTGCAGTTGACGGACTTTGAGCGAGGGCGTATAGTGGGCATGCGGGAGGCCGGGTGGACGTACCGCCGAATTGTTCAACACGTAGGGCGTGCGGTCTCCACAGTACATCGATGTTGTCGCCAGTGGTCGGCGGAAGGTGCACGTGCCCGTCGATCTGGGACCGGACCGCAGCGACGCACGGATGCACGCCAAGACCGTAGGATCCTACGCAGTGCCGTAGGGGACCGCACCGCCACTTCCCAGCAAATTAGGGACACTGTTGATCCTGGGGTATCGGCGAGGACCATTCGCAACCGTCTCCATGAAGCTGGGCTACGGTCCCGCACACCGTTAGGCCGTCTTCCGCTCACGCCCCAACATCGTGCAGCCCGCCTGCAGTGGTGTCGCGACAGGCGTGAATGGAGGGACGAATAGAGACGTGTCGTCTTCAGCGATGAGAGTCGCTTCTGCCTTGGTGCCAATGATGGTCGTATGCGTGTTTGGCGCCGTGCAGGTGAGCGCCACAATCAGGACTGCATACGACCGAGGCACACAGGGCCAACACTCGGCATCATGGTGTGGGGAGCGATCTCCTACACTGGCCGTACACCTCTGGTGATCGTCGAGGGGACACTGAATAGCGCACGGTACATCCAAACCGTCGTCGAACCCATCGTTCTGCCATTCCTAGACCGCCAAGGGAACTTGCTGTTCCAACAGGACAATGCACGTCCGCATGTATCCCATGCCACCCAACGTGCTCTAGAAGGTGTAAGTCAACTACCCTGGCCAGCAAGATCTCCGGATCTGTCCCCCATTGAGCATGTTTGGGACTGGATGAAGCGTCGTCTCACGCGGTCTGCACGTCCAGCACGAACGCTGGTCCAACTGAGGCGCCAGGTGGAAATGGCATGGCAAGCCGTTCCACAGGACTACATCCAGCATCTCTACGATCGTCTCCATGGGAGAATGACAGCCTGCATTGCTGCGAAAGGTGGATATACACTGTACTAGTGCCGACATTGTGCATGCTCTGTTGCCTGTGTCTATGTGCCTGTGTTTCTGTTAGTGTGATCATGTGATGTTTCTGACCCCAGGAATGTGTCAATAAAGTTTCCCCTTCCTGGGACAATGAATTCACGGTGTTCTTGTTTCAATTTCCAGGAGTGTATCTTAGTGCAGTCTCGTGAGAGGTCATATTGACATTCTGTTGAAGCCTATAAGTATATCTGCCATTTCTAAGCACCAGTAAATTGACGATTTCTCGAAAACCGGTCATTACTCGAGTGATTTGTTGTAATGAAATGGCAGGAAACGTCGTATTGATAGTTAAATTCGCGTATTCCGTAAGTATGCTGCTTCAAGCAAACAGCACTTTGAAGACCACCTAACAGAAACGCACTGATCTTGATACAGTTTGTTATAATTAAACGCTGGAGCTTTACGAATTGCAGCCGTCGGGGAGGCCATCCACGGCTTCACACCTGACAGCCCTGACCGAGCGCCCTCGGACTTCCACTTCTTTGGGTCATTACAGGATGCCATTCGTGGAAGAAATTTTGAGGACGGTAAGGAAGTGGTTCACACATGAAGCACTGACTTCACCAACAGGACAAGGAGTGGTACCGACAGGGCATACACTCCTTTGTTTCGCGCTGGAGGAAGGCCGTAGAACGGGATGGAGATTACGTGAAGACTTCATCCTCCGTGCCCAGCGACTAGATGTAATTCTGTCGACGTTAGATGTTACACAGATTTTGCTCAAGCGTTTATGAATATTCGCCTTAGTTTCTTTCTCTGCAGTGAGGAATTCAATTACGGCACGTTGCTTGTAACGTACGTCACCTACAGACGTCATTTCTAAATTGTCGTGCAGCTACACTATCTGATGAATATGAGAGAAAGTTGGCACACTCACTTAGGAGACTTCAAATAATACATACGTAACGTTTCGCATTTGTGTCATTGTTTTCGGCTGAGAAAGAACGCAGTGCATTACCTTCTGGGCATCCTCGTAAATATAAAGCGCTATTCCCGAGGAGCGAGCTTGTTCCACTGGTTTAATTTACGAGACAGCATGCACTTCCTTGTTTTTAGTTTTGTATTTGGGATGATGATCAGATTCTGCTATTGACTAGGAACAGTGATCAAGTAATAACGAAGTAAGTAAGAAGTAAATAATTTGTATCTTTGCAAATACGCGTCGCACTATTTGTAATGGAACTTCTATAAGCCGATGTCGTTACGGAATGGAATTTGTACTTTCCTTTTTGCTTTATAACACGTTTAAAATATAGTTTTGTATACCACACACAAACCAACGTGACTAGAATATGAGCCAGGGAGGAAATTTGTATTTTAAGAGAACTAACGTAGGAAGTTTGCGGCCGTCCACTTTGTAAACAGTGTGATTTGAGAGCTAGATACAGGTGACAACTGCCACTGGGGCGCGCTTCGAACGCATGCACCACGTTGAGGCACACACACCATATGAACAAGTCGCATCGTTTCTGAGAGTTCAGGAGCACCCTGAACTTGGCACGTTCACCACTGTCGTTCGAAAGCGCGGTCCCTGTGCAGACGGCTTAAAGGTAAGTAAAAGAAAAACAAAGGGACGATGAAACTTCTCATACTCCCTCCTGCGATGTTCTATAGTACCTAATTATTCTACATTTGGCAAGGAGCACTTGGGCGCAAGTTCATAGAATTTTAGCCATTTGACGTGGCTGGAAATCCGAGAGCATTTTAAGATACGTTACCGCCGCCGCGTGACTCTGCATTTGTGAGCGACTGTTTCTCGAACCTTCAGCTGCTGTTGTTACACTGCAACAAGTTTCATAAAAGTACATAAACTCATTATCAGTGCACCAGCTACTTACAAGGGGTTTCCTTTGGACCTCTGCCTACATACGTGTGTATGTTTGATGCCAGGTAAACCAAACTGACGCTGAATAGAATATTCTCGATTTTTGAAGCCGGTACAATACTCGAGCTTTCGATAGCTGTTTCAAAAAAATGGTTCTAAAGGCTCTGAGCACTATGGGACTTAACATCTATGGTCATCAGTTCCCTTGAACTACTTAAACCTAACTAACCTAAGGACATCACACAACACCCAGCCATCACGAGGCAGAGAAAATCCCTGACCCCGCCGGGAATCGAACGCGGGAACCCGGGCGTGGGAGGCGAGAACGCTACCGCACGACCACAAGATGCTTTCGATAGCTGTCCCCTCCATCGTTATCAGAAGGAAATAGCATTGACTGCCGAACTGCCATTGTGTTTTGCTTATAAATCCCGACGACAGCGTCTGGAACTTTCCACGGAATGCCACAGTGAAACATGCACGGGAAAGCGGGCATCGGTCCGTCGTTGTATAGGGTGACATAACGCGAGGGGCACGTGCCATGTTTGAAACTTTCGCTCTTGACTCCTTAACATGAACCATACGTTCAATAAAATTTTTCTGTGTTGTTGACTGCATTGTCAATATGTGAAACTACCGACGTTTCGGTTCCTGTTGATAGTGACCTTCTTCAGGGTGTTTTTCATAAAGCCACGTTTATATTTAATCAGGCATCCGTCTTTGCTCCCGCTGGATGTCCAAATCCTACCTCTTTGCACTACTAAGTGTCCACCCCTCCTGTTAATCAAAACTGATGCATATTATTCTGGTCTCGTTTATAATGATGGCCCATTGTTATGATGCACGAGTCGAGACTCTTTCGATGGAGAAAACGAGATTCTTGCTTCATATCATTTCATACAGGGACTCAGCTACAAAGGAGGTAATTCTGGTTAGAGTAAAATGCAAAAATCTTAACCGCAGTCATGGGTACACATTTATTAAGGCATGGGGCCCGGCTTTAGACACCAATCGGAAACAAGGAGGGTTGTCAGACACAAGCAGAAACACGGGACAACCAGCTTCAAGGTTCGTTCCGCCTAACGTTACACGGTCCAAATCCGTCTTCCCACTCATGCGACACCATGATTCTCTCTGGAAACTTAGAAACGCTGATATCGCTCGTAGATAAGCACAACGCCGTGCCAGACCCAGCACTCATTGGTTTCTTAACTCCTCATGATGATGTAGGTGGTGGCTGTCGAAAACTCGAGTAGTTCATTCGAAATAACGCGGCTTGAAGATTTTATTCAGACATGTCATAATGAAAGACGCGAAAGACACAGAAAATTCGTGTATTAAAATTATGACTTTCATAGCTCCAGGGTGAAGGGGGGAGGGGGCATTGAAAAGTGATGATTCAGTTAAGCGTCATTGAACTATGCTTTCTGTAGATGGATTAATAAGCGTACATGTACATTTAAGCTATGCGCTTATGCGCTGCTTCCTGGACTCGGTTAGGCGCACTGGCCCCGGATCGAATCCGCCCTGTGGATTACCGACGAAGACCGGTATGCTGACCAGCGGTTTTCCACATCCCACTAGGTGAAATCTGGGCTGGTCCCCATGTCTCGCCTCAGTTACACGACTCGCAGATATCTGAACACGTTCGCACTATTCCATGGATTACATTAGATACAGATATTTGGGGTACACTGATTCAACTCTGAGAGGCACGGGGTGGCGACAGGAAGAGCATCCGGCCACCCTTTAAATTAACCTTGCCACATAGGACCCTAACCATGCCGACCCTACGAAACCGCGTGACAAATGCATAAGCAAAAGGAGAAGGTGTACATTTAAGCTATGGCCAATTATTTGCTGATTATATACTGGACGTTAGATGCCTTGGAATGGCACTAACAAGTTGATCTTTTCTCGAAACTAACGTGCAATGCATTCAGACAAAAGATTCACGAGTACATTGTGGTGCTAACGACATGCAAATTCTGAGTGGAAAGAAACAATGATGGGTTTGGGTTTCTGGATTTTTCTCTAACAAAAGGACCATTTACTCTGAAGAAGTCACACAGATCACATATAAATTGACGTTAATTACAACTGTATTTCCTTATGCAGTTAAATAACGTAATACCCGATATGAATTTGACACTCAGTGTGTTTTTCAACTGATACAGCTGCAGCGTTTCTAATGGTATCAGGAGAAAGAACTAAACTGTACGCGTTTTCGGTATGCAGCAGAATGTGCATCGATTTGAAACTTCCTGGCGGATAAAAATCGGAACTCGCACCTGGTATCCTTTCTTATCGCGAGCAGGTGCTCTACCGACTGTGCTGTCCAAGTATCGTTCATGCCCCCTCCCCCACACCTCCTCACAGAGCTACTCCTTCACTTCGTACTCTCCAGACTTTACAGGAGTTCTCCCGCATACCTCGCGGTACTAGCACTCCAGGAGGGCTTCTATAGCTCAGTCGGTAAAGCACTTGCCCGCAAAACGCAAAGGTCCCACGTTCGAGTCCCGTTGCGACACACAGCTTTAATCTGCCACGAAGTTTCAAGAACTACCTGGCCTGCTGCAGCAACTGATTGCTTAGCGTACGTATTCTACGAGCCTCTAGGCGTGTTTATTTCTCTGTCAGATCCACATAGTTTCGTCGATCGGCGCTGTCCATTGTTCATAATGTAACTTGTCATAGTCTCTCGACAGAACACCTTTCAGTTCCACATCTTGCAAAGGAATTCCCAGGCCGTTACTCAACAGACCGCAGGATCGTATCGTCTCACTCTCTCGTCCCTTGGCTTCTCTTTTTCCCATTGTTGGAGACGTTGATGCATAGCACCAGGGAGTGATCTTAAGACTGCCACCGATTGGTTGTTGCATCCTTCTTCTGGATGACGAAATTCCGTGTTGGTTCCAATTACATCCGTACAGTTTCCTGCCAGCACAAAGCGCACAACGGTGCTAGGCGATCTCTGGGGAACGCAGCTGCAAGCAATGTAATGAGCTGCTGTGGCGAAACTCTCTCTTGTGATGCCAAACGCAGGTCTTCTTCAGAGTACAACTTCCTCGTACACCTACAGCGCGCCGTTAGCAACGGACTGAAGTAGTGGGACAGTTTTCACGCTCTGTAGCTCACTCTGGAACTATTTAAGTTAGCCCTTGACGTCTTAACAAATGTCCTACAGTCCTATCTTCTTTTATTGCTAGCGTTTTCTACATATTTACTTCTCCGATTCTACGTAGAACCTTATTTCTTAACAGCTTAACAAATTTTCAGCATCCCTCGGTAGCACTTCATCTCAAACCCTTCGCTTCTTTTGTGGTTCAAGTAGCTCTGAGCACTATAGGACTTAACTTCAGTGGTCATTAGTCCCCTAGAACTTAGAACTAGTTAAACCTAAGGACATCACACACATCCATGCCCGAGGCAGGATTCATACCTGCCACCGTAGCGGTCCCGCGGTTCCAGACTGTAGCGCCTAGAACCGCTTGGCCACTCCGGCCGGCGCTTCTTTTGTTTTTCAATTGCGTCACAGTTCATGATTCTCCTCTATAAAATACCGTACTCCAGACGTACATTCTCAGGAACTGCTTTCTCAAATTAAGACCCATGTTCGGTTCTAGTGGACCTATTTTGGTCAGTGTAGTTCTCTTTGCTATGTCGTCCTTGTTGTCATCAGTCAAGTGCTATTTTGATTCCAAGGTAGCATAATTGTTTCATTTCTACTTCGTGATCCTTTGGTTAACTCTCACTCAGTATTCTGCACTCACTAGTCATTCTCGTTCAACAACTCTGTAATTCTTCTTCACTTTCACTGAGGATAGCAATATCAGCAGCATATCTTATAATTTTGTTTCACTCTGAATTTTAACTCACTCCTGAGGCTTTATTTTATTTCCATCATTGCCTCTTCCATGTATCCGAGCGCTTCCTCCATCGTCTTCCCTTCTTATTGTCTTTCCTTGGGTTTTCTATGTGTTATATATTAGACTTCTTTCTTTGTACCTTAAGCCTATGTTACTGCGAATTTTGAACACGTTTCAACGTTTTATGTTTAAAACGCTGTTCTACCTCGGCAAATTCTAAGAACATGTCTTGATTTTTCTTAAACCTTGTTTCTATTATCAAGCGGTACGTCATGGGTGCCCTTCTATTGTTTTTATCTTTTTTAAAGCGACAATTTCTTTTTCGGGGTCTTCACATTTCTCTTGCAGCCATTTTGCCTTAGTTTCTCCACATTTCCTGTTTATTTCATTGCTAAATGACTTAATTTGCTGTATCCATAAGACCTTTAAATTTTCTTCTGTCGTCGATCAGTTTAAGTACATCTGCTACCCAAGGTTTCTTCGCAGCTCCCTTTCTTCTATCTAACTTTGTCTGTGCTGCGTGTGTGAGTGCCCTTTTTAGTGATATCTGTTCCTCTTCAACTGAAATGCGCAATGTGGTATTCATTATCGCAGTATGAACATCTTCAAAGAATTTCAAAGACTTTACACGTATGCCGTTCCAGGAACTCCTGAATTCACTCCTTCCTGCTGTTTCCCTTGAGGCTAGGCAGGACCACCGAGCGTTTAACATTCTAGTTGAACACAAGAACACGTCTCTAAGAGACTGCTTATTTACCACCACATTTGAGTCTATACTATTTATTTTTGCACATGGACATAAGGTCTAGTTCTCTATTAAGATAGTGATTTTTGAAAATATATTTCTTTTATTTTTGAGATATTATTTTTAATTATATTTTTTTTTTAATTTTAGAAACTTAATGTATACTGTAAGTGTATTTTTAAAATACAAATTTTTAGTACATAATAATTTCACTTATAACTTAATTCAGCTTAAGTAATAACTCATGAAAATTTTACCCTTCCACTACTAATAGAATGTGGGAAAATGTAGCTTATGTGCAAAAAAATTGAGGGTTCGGGAAATAAGTTTTAAGTTCAATTCATTCCTGCTCCATAGCTAATATGATCAATTTTCTTCAACAGCTTTCCCTTAAAGTTTATCTCTATATCTATCTTTGAGTAGATTTTCACTGTTTCCTCTGAAGATCAGGGCGTTATTTCTCAAAATAAAGAATATCTTAATATCTTCTGTAGTCTGTTATCCCACCCAAAACCCCACCTTCCCCGAACATGTGCATTTTATTATGCTGCTCTGATTGAACGATGAAACAGCAGAGTACATTTCAATGTGAACAATGTCTTACCAATAAAAATAGATTTACATACTTTGTTCCGTATGATGTAGTTCACGCACTCCTTTGTACAGGGTGACAATTATTGAACTATATGAAATAAAATCGACATAACTCCTGAACGGTTTGCGTTACGACGTTCAAAGTGCACTGTCGGCCGTTGGACGTGATGTTAATTAGTATGGTTTGGTTTAGAGACGAAGACTACTTTCACTTGAATGGGTTCGTCAATAAGCAAAACCGGCGCATTTGGGGGACTGAGAATCCGCATGTTGCGATCGAGAAGTCTCTTCCCCGTCAAGTGGTGACTGTGTGGTGTACAATGTCCAGTCACGGAATAATCAGTGCGATATTCTTTGATGTCACGGTGACTACTGAACAGTACGTAAAGGTTTTGGAAGATGATTTCATTCCTATTACTCAAAGTGACCCTGATTTCGACAAGATGTGGTTCATGCAATGCGGAACTCTACCCCATCGATGCAGGAGAGTGTTTGATGTCCTGTAGGAGCTTACAGGAGATGGCACTCTCTCTTTGGGGTACCCAGAGACCACTGTTAAGGGCTTCGATTGGAAGCAATATTCTCTGAACAGATGTGACTCCTTCCTGTGGGGCTTTATTAAAGACAAGATGCACAGCAATAAACCCAAAACCACTGCTGAGTTGAAAACAGCCATTCAGTAGGTCTTCGACAGCATCGCTGTTCCGACATTTTAGTGGGTCATACAGAATATCTCTATTCGTCTGTGTCACGTCATTGCCAAGGATGGCAGACGTATCGAACACGTCATAACCTAAATCTGAATATCTGTAATGAAGTTTACATGTTGAATAAAATGTGTGCAATCCATAGTTTGTAACTAATTGACGTTTTTTTCATATAATTCAGAAGCTGTCACCGTGTGAGGAATTTTAGAGGGGAGATTCCAAATATTTAAAAAACGTTTTCCTCAAAAACAGAATTATTCACCGATATACACTTACAGTTAAGCATAATAAGACACCTGGTTAACTAGCAAAATGCCGAAACGTATAGCTGGCCGTTATGGCCGAGCGGTTCTAGGGGCTTCAGTATGGAACCGCGCGACCGCTACGGTCGCAGATTCGAATCCTGCCTCAGGCATGGATGTGTGATGTCCTTAAGTTACTTAGGTTTAAATAGTTCTACGTTCTAAGGGACTGATGACCTCAGCTGTCAAGTCCCATAGTGCTCAAAGCCATTTTTTTTTTCTCTCTGAAAAAAAAATCTTGAAAAATATACTTAGATCGTGATCAGATATCGAAATGGTGCAAAACCTGCAAACTTACTTTAATTTAGATACAAGTAAAATTGTGCACTTCATAATATGCAAACATGGAGTACAGTAAGACTACAATATAAACGAGTCTCAATTGGAATCAGTCATTCCATACAAATACCTCGGTGTGATAACATGTGAGGAGATGAAACGGAATGATCAAATAGATCAACGGTCGGAGGAAACGCAGGTGGCAGATATCGATACATTGATAGTTTAGCGGGAAAATGCAGTCAGTCTGCAGAAGAGATTACTTAGAAACCGCAATATAGAATATTGCTCAGATGTGCGGGACCCACACCTGATAGGACTAATGGGTGACACTGAACGTATTCGAAAAATGGGCGACACGAATGGGCACAGATTTCTTTGATTCACACGAGACTGTCACCCAAATGTTGCAAAATTTCAATGGATAGACGCTTGAAGATATCCGCAAATTATCCAACAAAAGCCTACTTTCAGAGTTTCAGGAATCTATATTAATAATTTAAAGGTTTTCTTCATCTCCTTACACATCGCTCGCGAAGTTAGTTAGTTACTTGTTCTGCAGATCATAGCTCGCACTTCCTACTATGATATGGAACGATTCAGTTTTAAGTTTATACTACATCTTCTCAAGATAAAATATGCAACATGTTGAGCTTAAATATAATTTATTATGTGTTTTATATATGCAACAGTGATGCAAATCATTCATATCTCTTTTTCCTCTCTTGATAAACGACACACATACACATGGAGAATAATCGTACTACTATATATACAGAAATTTTTCTATGTCATGGAATGGACTGTCAAGCAGATATTATAATACTTCGTATTTGAAGTTAATTTTATTATCCATCAAATTCTTCACATTACTGGTTACATCACATCTTTCTGTGGCGCCTCAAGGTCTAGTGATGGATAGTGTATGTCTCAGTTCGTTCTAGTTTTATATTTACCAATTTTACCGTTATTTTAAGACCATGATTGACCGTTCACAACAAACTTAATAAGGGAGTGAATGGAATGTGAGGCTATTCTTTAGTATGAGTAACTGTTTAAAGAACTGCGTACGAGAGATTCTACAGTGGGCAGCACACATTAATTTTATTACACTCTTCTGTGTAACAAACATTTCTCCTCAATGACGAGTTACCCCGACATACCATACCGTAAAATATTAGTAACTGAAAGTAGAAGAAGTAAGTTAATTTTTTTTTTTCATTTTCATCTCCAAAGTCTGATACTGTTCCTACAACAAAAGCTTCATACTTAATGTTCGAAAATGGCTCAAATGGCTCTGAGCACTATGTGACTTAACTTCTGAGGTCATCAGTGGCCTAGAACTTAGAACTAAGTAAACCTATTTAACCTAAGGACATCACACACATCCATGCCCGAGGCAGATACGTAATGTGCGATATTTGTGAATATAAACAGCTAAGAATTTTGAATGATCTGTTTTAGGTATTGATTAACTCACACACATTTGGTCGGCGATGTGGAGTAATGAATTGCATATACAGGGTGTTACAAAAAGGTACGGCTAAACTTTCAGGAAACATTCCTCACAAACAAATAAAGAAAATATGTTATGTGGACATGGGTCCGGAAACGCTTAATTACCATGTTAAAGCTCACTTTAGTTTCGTCAGTATGTACTCCAACGTGATCAAATTGTAAATTTTCACAATCAACATGTGTGGGCTGACGAGAATCCGCACGCAATTGTGCAATCACGTCATCAACACAGATTTTCTGTGGACGTTTGGGCAGGCATTGTTGGTGATGTCTTGATTGGGCCCCACGTTCTTCCACCTAAGCTCAATGGAGCACGTTATCATGATTTCATGCGGGATACTCTACCTGTGCTGCTAGAACATGTGCCTTTACAAGTACGACACAACATGTGGTTCATGCAATATGGAGCTCCTGCACATTTCAGTCGAAGTGTCCGTACGCTTCTCAGCAACAGATTCGGTGACCGATGGATTGGTAGAGGCGGACCAATTCCATGGCCTCCACGCTCTCATGACCTCAACCCTCTTGACTTTCATTTATGGGGGCATTTGAAAGCTCTTGTCTACTCAACCCCGGTACCAAATGTAGAGAGTCTTCGTGCTCGTATTGTGGACGGCTATGATAGAATACGCCATTCTCCAAGGCTGCATCAGCGCATCAAGGATTCCATGCGACGGAGGGTGGATGCATGTATTCTCGCTAATGGAGGACATTTTGAACATTTCCTGTAACAAAGTGTTTGAAGTCACGCTGGTACGTTCTGTTGCTGTGTGTTTCCATTCCATGATTGATATGATTTGAAGAGAAGTAATAAAATGAGCTGTAACATGGAAAGTAAGCGTTTCCGGACACATGTCCACATAACATATTTTCTTTCTTTGTGTGTGAGCTGTAACATGGAAAGTAAGCGTTTCCGGACACATGTCCACATAACATATTTTCTTTCTTTGTGTGTGAGGATTGTTTCCTGAAAGTTTTGCCGTACCTTTTTGTAACACCCTTTGTTGTGTTTTGTGTAAATTCAGTGACAGTCCATATACAGAGACCTATTTATTAATTTCGAAGAAACTATTAATTATAATTTCAAATTCTGAAGTTATTCACTTACCTTGATCATAATACTTACACTTCAGCAAAGAGAAGTATTTCTACGTATTCGAGATATGGCGGAACATCACTTACTCAGGATGTTGCAGGATTGTTGTTGCAACTTAGAGGTGCTGTACAGGGCGTCTTGAGAAACAAATTGAGGACAGAAACCGTGTCTGGGAAAGTCATCGTCATCCAACTATACTCCAGAGCGTCGAAGTAATGGTCTGTGATGGCTGCCACTAGGCCAACGTTTCAGCAGCAAAAGTGACCTTGCACACTGACAGTTTATTTTTCTCCTGTGCGCCGAAAAACATTAGGTATCTTAAAGGATTCCAGGAGAAAATAAACAGCAGGTGGAAACCTATCTCCAAAACAGTAATCCACTGAGGCCACACAGTTCTGCATTCTTAGGAGAGAAGGTCTGCCTACACATATTCTCCATCGGTGATTGTGGCAATCAGCGAATAAGAAAGAACGTTGCGAGACATTCTGCTAGTGGTTCGTCGGCATACTGTCACATTTGCTGCAGAAGGGGTTGCCTAGCGGCAGGCGCCAGCGGTTACAACTTCGACACCCTGTAGTGCCGTTGGATGACGTTTTCGGACATAGGTTCCTATCACGAATTAGTTCCTCCACAAGCCCTCAGCAACCACTAGAAATCTGTCCAAAATTTCTGGGCACCCTGTGCATTAGGAGAACAAGCACAGACTCAATATCGAATCACTTGTAGCGGTTATACCTAATTCTGAAGATCTTGTCTTTCTGTGTGCCCTCCCTGCGTTTTTTAATGCAGTTCTCTTTTTACTTAGGATGAAAACAAATTACCAGAAACCTCTTTAACTTGATAATATTCGAGCATCAGTAGGCGAACGCTATGAATTGCACGAATGCTTTTGATAACTCACAATAGATACCAGTCGTCAATTTTTCGTCATTTGTATTTTATGTTATCTGATTTGCGAACAGAAAAATGGCGTGTAGGAACCGCGAAGAGAAGATTACACCAATTGCAGTACAGGGAGAGGCATGTAAGCAGTCGGCGCTCTGATATTCCATACTGGGCCAGAAAGAAAAAGAAAAGAAAGTATCAGGCGATCAACACTATGTACACATTGCCATGCAATTCACAGTAGTTTGCAAAATATAATAGGTATAGGTGTAGAGCAGACAAGGCAGGTAGCAGTCGCTAAAGACAGCTCGGTGGTTTGGCAGAGCGGAAGCGGGAGCGGCAGCGGCGGCGCGGGTGACCTGTACGCCTCGCCTCCCGGCGGCGGCGGCGGCGGCGGCGGGGGCGGCGATGGCGGGCGCGCGGGCAGCAGCGGGCGCGAGACGGCGGCGGGCACGCCGCTCAGCGCGCACCACGAGCTGCAGCTGCTGCGCGAGCAGCTGGACCAGCAGGCGCACCAGACGCAGGCGGCGCTGGCGCAGGCGCAGCTGCTGCGCGACCAGCTCGCCGCCGAGACCGCCGCGCGGCTCGAGGCCCAGGTGAGCACATACATGCTGGCGTCGGCTGTTCGCTAGAGCTGCACTCCACCAAAACTGCTGTTCGGTAGTTTCGGTACACTTCATAAATGACGTAGTAAATGTTAAGATTACCGGTAGTACTGGTAGCGTTGGTGGAGGAAGAAACAAAAAAGAATGTGTAATAGAGAAAAAGGGAACTGACCACTTCCCTTTGTCTTTTTTTGTTTTTGTGTACATAATTAGAACAGCACATCATTCAGTGATAGTCGTAGCGTATTTTATAGCCTTACAGAGTATACTGTAAATTGAATTTTATATTTAATAAAAATCAGTTAAGGAATTAACTTCTGCACTTTTATGTAACCAGTGCAATTTACTTTTGATGCAACAACGATGTACATACACAAACATATGTATGTAATTAGTGTTGTTATTTTTCACTCAACGGAATGTTGTTTTATCATGATCAAAGGCAAGAGGTTTCTGTTTATTACTGATGAATACATGTTTTATGCAAGGTCAGTATTAATAAAACCGATAAACAGTAGGGACGGATTCCTGAATGGAAGTGGAGGAAGAAAGCTCCTCTGAAAATGTGTCGGCAAATGCAGCGTTGCCACGGCAGATGGTGCTGACGAATGATGGTTCCTCTGACACCTGCCGTGTTCCTTGTATGTTGCTGGATGTGTGATTAGTTTTTTCGGTAACAGGAGTTAACGTGGAGGGATAGGAGATAGGTAAGGTTAAAGACCTGGCCATCGGTGGAGAAGGAGGGCCAGAAACCACACTGTGTATTAGCGAGGAAGTGGTTTTCAATTAGGTGATGATGGATATAGTGGGAGAGGATGAACTGAAAGACCATACTGAACACAGAGATGAGGCATATGGAATCACAGGAGGTGGTGTCAGATTGTTTGTTGGGTATAAGGAATAACAGGATGTGGAAGGTCTTCCACAGGTCAGCATAAAAGCCAGTGGAGAGAATGGTGTTGTACAGAAAGGCAAGAGTGGCAAGCAAGGAGAGAAGGTATTCCTTGAGGTGGCAGTAGGTGATGCAATCGTGACCAGGTGTGGTGTTTCATTTGGAGTGGACGATGAGTTTCATGTCGGGTGCTGTAATAGGGGTGTCCAATTCTGAGGGTGGTAACTGATTCAAGTACAGGAAGCTACAAGCAAGTGGCGGGACAGTGGTATCGGTGTAGTCAAGGACATCAGGGATGAGGGAGTAATCAAAGTGAGGATAATTGAGTATAGAGAAGACTTCAGAGATGTGGAAAGCAAAGTGGTTAGCCTTACTGAGGTTGTCAGCGAAGGGACAGTTGTCTTGGAGTAGTGCGAAATGTGAGGCGGCATGGCTACCAGTACTTGAAGGATCTGACAGGGAGGGTGATGTCGAGTTGTGTGCATTTATGGCACCAGACCTAGCGTTTCTTTATGGCATAAGTTTTCGAATGTGTCTTTGTAATTGCCGGTGGCAGTGAAGTGTGTCCTGCTCCCAAGTGCAGAGGTAGGAAAAGTAGAGTTGGCGGGATTCTCGGAGGAGGATGGCTTGTGCAAGAAGGGTAGGATGGTGGGGTTGGAAAGGTTTAGAGGGTCCATGGGCTGCCACAGCGTCAGAGATGCTTTTCTGGAGGAAGGACAAGATGTGAGCAATGATATGAGGATCCGACTGGGTGTCAATGGATTTTTAGTAGGCATTACAGTCGGCACAGCAATAGTCGTAAACGACCTTGGGAGGGGCGACAGGTTGGGGAGCTGGGGGAGGGCGAAGTGTAAAGTAGATGGTATGAATGATTGGGAGGAGGTCACTGCCAAAGCGATATACCCAAGGAGGTTGGGGGAAGTGAGAACAACATCAGAAATGGTATTACTTTTGGGACAGGTATGCTGAGGGAGTGGTACAAGGTCGCCTTGGAGCATAGTAATAGTAGCCCAATCGATAAATTCTTACATTTGGAAGTAGGGTTTCCAACACTCTGGATGCACTGTGTGATTGACGCAGCATACTATAAGCAGCAGAATGATCCTATGTTCAAGTAGGGAACAATGGTGTTCGTCTACGTCCAAGTAGATGGAAACGTTCGAGGGACGGCCAAAGCAAGCACTCTCACAGACACCAATCACAACACACAACTTTTCATGTCCTTTTTGGGCATTTGTGTGATCATAGGTCCTTTCAGACAGACGAATGTGAAGGAAGGCAATGGACTGCGCGTACGCTAGATTTGGAAGGCCATGCTGACTATCGACCGTTCCCATCTGCTTGGCTGTGCACAAATGCCAAATCAGCTTCTACCCGACATGAATACCACTCCATTCTACTGCTGACAACATGCTGCGTGAATCAGGCAGCCTGCGACACACAAGGAACACAAGGCACATGGTCAGAGGAACGTGTATCCGTCAGCGCCATCTACCGTGGCAACGATGCATCTGCGGACACATGTTCATAGGACCTTTCTTGCTCCTTTTCCTGTCACGAATGTGTCCTTAAAAGTTTATTAATGTTCAGTCTGTGTAAGTTCGATGAAGTTCTGAGGCAGTGTTTTGCGGTTTCTTTCTATTTTAATTTTTTTTTTATGAGGAAATGGCGTCTTCTAATGTTATATGATAAATGTGTACGGTTTTCTTTATTTTTACTACATCAGTTCACGTTAAAAATCAATAATTTTCAAATAAAACCTGAATTAAACATTGACAGATTCAGTTTTGCTATACATACTGTTTATTCTTAAGTAAAAGATACAAGGATATCTATGTAGAACAATGTTCGAAAGGCTTAATATAGCCTCACTCAGTTTCTAGACGGTTCACCGCTTCCAGTTTTTAGGGGAATCTAGTAAGACATTAGTCTCATATGCAAAGGAGCGATCGTTATCAGGTAACGGCGGTATGTATGCGACACACTACCGTATAGGCAACGGAGGTACCGTAAATAACCAAGGATACTAGGAAAAAATACAGTGCATATTGTGTATTGAACCAGGGACATATAAATGACTGGGAGACTTCGTTCTGCCATGGCTCACAACCCTACAACAGTCCACCCACCCCACCGCCGCCGCACACCGAATCCAGAGTTATTGTGCGGTTCCGCCCCCGCCCAGGAACTTCTCATACCAGAGAAGTGTACCCCGAATGTTTGCGTGGTAGTGTAATTATAGTGTACGCGTGCGTGGAGACAGTGTTTGCGCAACAATCGCCGACATAGTGTAACTGAGGCGGAATAAGGGGAAGCTGCCCGCATTCGCCGAGGCAGATGGAAAACTGCCTTAAAAAACCATCCACAGGCTGACTGGTACATCAGACCTCGACACACATCAGCCGGGCGGATTTGTGCCGTGGACCGGCACGCCTTTCCGCTCGGGAAGCGGCGCGCTAGACCGCGCGGGTAGCTGGACGGGCAAAAATACCGTAGTCTGTGCTTACTTATAGTACTCCGCGGTAGCCTACGGTAGTTTTACGACTCTACTGTTGCACATTGTGCTCCCTTTGAGTATTGTAAGCTAACCTGATGTAACGCAACCCTCCTCAGTCAATAGGTTGACACTAATACACAAGATGATGGAAACTCATATTTCTGATAAAACACGTTTATGAAGCTGGAGTTTAGACAAACGGCAGTGCGACTGGAACACTAGAAGCACGGCAAGACACATTTCCGAGCGTTTGAAAGGGCTAGAACAAGACGCCTACTCGAGATATGATCCAACTATTAAAAGGCCATGGCCAAAATGCCCAACATCCACATCAAAAGGCATACAGGAGTACATCAAGGTGCACTTGTAGACGAGAAGGTTTCAAGTACCATTGCTTTTAAAATCCCGATAGAGAGGGAATGCAGACAATTAAATTGTGATTTCAAACAGTTGCAACAGATCAAAATTTATCCACTGCAGTGAATTTAGTTGCGCATAATATATATATAAAAAAATAATTTCTCCGCTATCAGTCTTTAAGGTCAAGTGGATTCTCTGAATATCATATTAAAACCAGCACATCCAAACAACAAAATAGAAGAATACGAAGTATTATCTTCATAGTGGGGAATGTTACACAACTAATAAGATGTTGTTGTTGTTGTTGTTGTTGTTGTCTTCAGTCCTGAGACTGGTTTGATGCAGCTCTCCATGCTACTCTATCCTGTGCAAGCTTCTTCATCTCCCAGTACCTACTGAAACCTACATCCTTCTGAATCTGCTTGGAGTATTCATGTCTTGGTCTCCCTCTGCGATTTCTACCCTCCACGCTGTCCTCCAATACTAAATTGGTAATCCCTTGATGCCTCAGAACATGTCCCCTACCAACCAATCCCTTCTTCTAGTCCAGTTGGGCCACAAACTTCTCCCCAATCCTCTTCAACACCTCCTAATTAGTTATGTGATCTACCCACCTAATCGTCAGCATTCTTCTGTAGCACCACATTTCGAAAGCTTCTATTCACCTCTTATCTAAACTACACTCCTGGAAATGGAAAAAAGAACACATTGACACCGGTGTGTCAGACCCACCATGCTTGCTCCGGACACTGCGAGAGGGCTGTACAAGCAATGATCACACGCACGGCACAGCGGACACACCAGGAACCGCGGTGTTGGCCGTCGAATGGCGCTAGCTACGCAGCATTTGTGCACCGCCACCGTCAGTGTCAGCCAGTTTGCCGTGGCATACGGAGCTCCAACGCAGTCTTTAACACTGGTAGCATGCAGCGACAGCGTGGACGTGAACCGTATGTGCAGTTGTCGGACTTTGAGCGAGGGCGTATAGTGGGCATGCGGGAGGCCGGGTGGCTCAACACGTGGGGCGTGAGGTCTCCACAGTACATCGATGTTGTCGCCAGTGGTCGGCGGAAGGTGCACGTGCCCGTCGACCTGGGACCGGACCGCAGCGACGTACGGATGCACGCCAAGACCGTAGGATCCTACGCAGTGCCGTAGGGGACCGCACCGCCACTTCCCAGCAAATTAGGGACACTGTTGCTCCTGGGGTATCGGCGAGGACCATTCGCAACCGTCTCCATGAAGCTGGGCTGCCGTCCCGCTCACCGTTAGGCCGTCTTCCGCTCACGCCCCAACATCGTGCAGCCCGCCTCCAGTGGTGTCGCGACAGGCGTGAATGGAGGGACGAATGGAGACGTGTCGTCTTCAGCGATGAGAGTCGCTTCTGCCTTGGTGCCAATGATGGTCGTATGCGTGTTTGGCGCCGTGCAGGTGAGCGCCACAATCAGGACTGCATACGACCGAGGCACACAGGGCCAACACCCGGCATCATGGTGTGGGGAGCCATCTCCTACACTGGCCATACACCTCTGGTGATCGTCGAGGGGACACTGAATAGTGCACGGTACATCCAAACCGTCATCGAACCCATCGTTCTACCATTCCTAGACCGCCAAGGGAACTTGCTGTTCCAACAGGACAGTGCACGTCCACATGTATCCCGTGCCACCCAACGTGCTCTAGAAGGTGTAAGTCAACTACCCTGGCCAGCAAGATCTCCGGATCTGTCCCCCATTGAGCATGTTTGGGACTGGATGAAGCGTCGTCTCACGCGGTCTGCACGTCCAGCACGAACGCTGGTCCAACTGAGGCGCCAGGTGGAAATGGCATGGCAAGCCGTTCCACAGGACTACATCTATGTAAACGAGCATTTTTCAAGTATTGCAGAGAAGTTACAGCAAAAATTCCCCAAAACAAATATAACACCTGCAAAAATTGTTGCACTAGATACAATGATGTTACTTCCAACCACAGAGAATGAAGTCAATAAAACTGTTCAAAAGCTAAAAAATAAAAAGTCAGAAGGCTTAGATGATGTACCAATGTGTGTACTGAAACAATGCATAGGGATTATACAAGGCCCATTAACAAATATAATAAATGAATCCTTCACATCAGGGACATTTCCAGAGCAGCTAAAACAGGCAAGAGTTGTACCTTTGCTTAAGAAAGGTAATGCAGAAGACATAGAAAATTACCGGCCCATTTCCCTGCTGTCAGCATTCTCAAAAATAATAGAAGCAATTATGAAAGACAGATTAATGAATTATCTGAATAAATACAATCTTTTAAGCAAATCACAGTTTGGTTTTCGAAGTGGCAAAAATACGGAGTCAGCCATAGTAGAATTCACAAAAGTTGTACTTAATGCTCTTGATAAAGATGAGTGTGTCACAGGCATATTTTTGGATCTTTCTAAGGCTTTTGATACAGTCGACCACAAGATTCTATTAAATAAATTAGAAGCATTAGGAATAAGAGGGGTAGCTAATGACTGGTTTCGATCATACCTAACAGATAGGGTACAAAGAGTAGAGATAACACATACTTCAAATAGATCTAAACATTTAGTAAAATACTTATCAGAACCAAAACATATTAATATAGGGGTTCCACAAGGTAGCATATTAGGACCAATACTATTCCTGATATACATCAATGACTTTCCCAGTAGTGTTACTCATGGTGAGAAAATTCTCTTCGCTGATGACAGCAATATTATAGTCACTGAGAGAACAAGAGAACTCCTTACCGAGATAGCAAATGAAACTCTCAAGGAAGTTTACGATTGGTCAATAAGCAACAAATTGACATTAAACATAAAGAAAACTAATGCCATGAACTTCAGTTTGAAGAGGAAAAATGACAATGTTAAATTAAATGTAGATGGCACCTCTATAGACTGTGTAACAAATGCAAAATTTCTAGGAATGAATATTGACTCTCAGCTGAAGTGGTGCGAACACACAAAGGTACTTGCAAACAGAATGTCATCAGCATGTTATGCCCTTAGAATTCTATCATCTGTGTGTAACATGCAGTGTCTTTTAGTTACATATTATTCATATGTACACTCAATTCTTAGCTATGGCATTCTTTTTTGGGGAACAAATCCACAAAATATGAACACAATTTTCAAACTCCAGAAAAGAGCCATAAGAATAATAACCAGAAATAGTAGTCGAGCTCATTGTAAAGATCTGTTCAAAACACTGGGAATTTTAACTGCTCCATGTGAACACATTTACCAGTCAGTTGTACACATCAAAAGTAACATTGGCAATTACTGCACAAACAGCTCTGTCCATGACCATGCAACAAGAGATAGACTCGACTTACATTTACCAAGAAAAAATAAACATAAAACGCAAAACAGCATTTTCTACCAAGGAATAAAACTGTACAATAAATTACCAAAAGAGATTAAAGAAATTTCAAAAATACACTTATTTAAGAAGGCAGCTAAAAAGTACCTGTTATGCAATACATTTTATACATTGAAGGATTACTTAGATAAAGCAGAGTAGGGGTTTGATAAAAAAAATGTTATACAAACAAATAATAATAATAATAATGATTATAAAATATCCAATATTCCACATAACACCTTCACTTTATTATTTTTCTTCTTTTTTCCTTTCTAGAGACACTCTCCCCTCAAGCTATGCATAGCACAATACTAACACCTCTTCCTCTTTCTGAGCTCAACATCTCACTCATTATGAAGGGATGCTGACTCAGTTTTTCAGGATAGCAAATGGGAACTTGCAGTACAGAAAATGGCCCAAGGATCACCTGTGTGTGTGTGTGTGTGTGTGTGTGTGTGTGTGTGTGTGTGTGTGTGTGTGTGTGTGCATGTAGTGAGTGAAGTGTTATGAAACAATGTGTGTATAGTGTGTGCAGTGACTGATAGTGAAATATGAGTGAATAGTGTGGCATTACATTATTTAATAAGTTATTTGTAAATAAATTATTGTATACCAGGAGTAAAATCTAATGATTGTCTCTAACTAGAAGTCTGTAAATATATGTGTATACGAATTAGCTTATTGTAAATTGATCTAAGCTTGTAAATACTTTGACATGTCCTATATCCTTGTAAAAAGAGATCTACGGATGAATAAAACTACTACTACTACTACTACTAGCATCTCTACGATCGTCTCCATGGGAGAATAGCAGCCTGCATTGCTGCGAAAGGTGGATATACACTGTACTAGTGCCGACATTGTGCATGCTCTGTTGCCTGTGTCTATGTGCCTGTGGTTGTGTCAGTGTGATCATGTGATGTATCTGACCCCAGGAATGTGTCAATAAAGTTTCCCCTTCCTGGGACAATGAATTCACGGTGTTCTTATTTCAATTTCCAGGAGTGTATTTATCGTCCTTTTTTAACTTCCATACATGGCTACACTCTATACATACTTCCAGAAACGAATTACTGACACTTCTCTTCTTCAGAAACGCCTTCATTCCCATTGCCAGTCTACATTTTATATCCTCTCTACTTCGACCATCATCAGTTATTTTGCTCCCCAAATAGCAAAACTCCTTTGCTACTTTAAGTGTCTCATTTGCTAATGTAATACCCTTAGCATCACCTGACTTAATTCGACTACATTCCGTTATCTTCGTTTTGCTTTTGTTGACGTTCATCTTATATCCCCCTTTCAAGACATTATCCATTCCATTCAACAGCTTTTGCCAGTCCTTTGCTGTCTCTGACAGAATTACAATGTCACTGTCTCTGACAGAATTACAATGTCATCGGCGAATCTCAAATTTTTTATTGTAAATAGCCTTTCGCTCCCTATATTTTAGCCCTGCCAACTTCAGAATTTGAATGAGAGTATTCCAGTCAACATTGTCAAAAGCTTTCTCTGAGTCTACAAATGCTAGAAACGTAGGTTTGCCTTTCCTTAATCTAGCTTCTAAGATAAGTCTTAGGGTCAGTATTGCCTCACGTGTTCCAATATTTCTACGGAATCCAAACTGATCTTCCGCTAGGTCAGCTTCTACTAGTTTTTCCATTCGTCTGTAAATAATTCGAGTTAGTATTTTGCACCCGTGACTTATGAAACTGATAGTTCGGTAATTTTCACATCTGTGAACACCTGCTTTCTTTGGGATTGGAATTACTATATTCTTCTTGAAGTCTGAGAGTATTTCGCCTGTCTGATAAATCTTGCTCACCAGATGGTAGAGTTTTGTCAGGACTGGCTCTCCCAAGGCTGTCAGTAGTTATAATGTTATGTTGTCTACTACCAGGGCCTTGTTTCGACTCAGGTCCTTCAGTGCTCTGTCAAACTCTTCACGCAGCGTCATATCTCCCATTTCATCTTCATCTACATCCTCTTCCATTTCCATAATATTGTCCTCAAGAAGATCGCCCCTCTATATACTCCTTCCACCGTTTACTCCTTCCACCTTTCTGCTTTTCCTTCTTTGCTTAGAACTGAGTTTCCATCTGAGTTCTTGATATTCATGCAAGTGGTTCTCTTTTCTCCAAACGTCTCTTTAATTTTCCTGTAGGCAGTATCTATCTTACCCCTAGTGAGATAAGCCTTTTCTTTTATCCTCTAGCCATCCCTGCTTAGCCATGTTGCACTTCCTGTCGATCTCATTTTTGAGACATCTGTATTCCTTTTTGCCTACTTCTTTTACTGTATTTTTAGATTTTTTCCTTTCATCAGTTAAATTCGATATTTCCTCTGTTACCACAGGATTTCTACTAGCCCTCGTCTTTTTACCTACTTGATCCTCTGCTGCCTTCACTACTTCATCCCTCAAAGCTACCCATTCTTCTTCTACTGTATTTCTTTCCCCCATTCCTGCCATTTGTTCCCTTACGCTCTGCCTGAAACTCTGTACAACCTCTGGTTTAGTCAGTTTTTCCAGATCCCATCTCCTTAAATTTCCACCTTTTTGCAGTTTTTTCAGTTTTAATCTACAGTTCATAATCAATAAATTGTGGTCAGAGTTCTCATCTCCCATGGAAATGTCTTACAATTTAAAACCTGGTTCCTACATCTCTGTCTTACCATTAAATAATCTATCTGAAATCTGGCAGTATCTCCAGGCTTCTTCCATGTATACAACCTTCTTTTATGATTCTTGAACCAAGTGTTAGCTACGATTAAGTTGTGCTCTGTGCAAAATTCTACCAGGCGGCTCCCTCTTTCATTTCTTACCCCCAATCAATATTCCCCTACTACGTTTCCTTCTCTCCCTTTTCCTACTACAGAATTCCAGTCACCCATGACTATTAAATTTTCGTCTCCCTTCACTATCTGAATAATTTCTTTTATTTCGTCATACATTTCTTCAATTTCTTCGTCATCTGCACAGCTAGTTGGCATATAAACTTGTACTACTGTAGAAGGCGTGGGCTTCGTGTCTATCTTGGCCACAATAATGCGTCACTATGCTGTTTGTAGTAGCTTACCTGCATTCCTATTTTTTTTATTCACTATTAAACCTACTGCTGCATTACCCCTATTTGACTTTGTATTTATAACCCTGTATTCGCCTTACCAAAAGTCTTGTTGCTCCTGCCATCGAACTTCACTAATTCCCACTATATCTAACTTTAACCTATACATTGCCCTTTTTAAATTTTCTAACCTATCTGCCCGATTAAGGGAACTGACATTTCACGCTCTGATCCGTAGAACGCTAGTTTTCTTTTTCCTGGTAACGACGTCCTCCTGAGTAGTCACGGCCCGGAGATCCAAATGGGGGACTATTTTGCCTCCGGAATATTTTACCCAAGAGGACGCCATCATCATTAGCCATACTGTAAAGCTGTATGCCCTCGGGAAAAATTGCGGCTGTAGTTTCCCCTTGCTTTCAACCGTTCGCAGTACCAGCACAGCAAGACTTTTTTTGGTTAGTGTTACAAGGCCAGATCAGTCAATCATCCAGATTGTTGCCCCTGCAACTACTGAAAAGGCTGCTGCCCCTTTTCAGGAACCACACGTTTGTCTGGCCTCTCAACAGATACCCCTCCGTTGTGGTTGTACCTACGGTACGGCTATCGCTATCACTGAGGCACGCAAGCCTCCCCACCAACGGCAAGGTCCATGGTTCATTTGCGGGGGGGTGTATCTAAAGGAAACTTAAAGGTTCAAAAATGGTTCAAATGGCTCTGAGCACTATGGGACTTAACATCTGTGGCTATCAGTCCCCTAGAACTTAGAACAACTTAAACCTAACTGACCTAAGGACATCACACACATCTACGCCCGAGGCAGGATTCGAACCTGCGACCGTAGCAGTCGCGCGGTTCCGGACTCAGTGCCTAGAACCGCTAGACCACCGCGGCCGGCTAGAAAAGTGTAGCCGGCCGCGGTGGTCTCGCGGTTCTAGGCGCGCAGTCCGGAACCGTGCGACTGCTACGGCCGCAGGTTCGAATCCTGCCTCGGGCATGGATGTGTGTGATGTCCTTAGGTTAGTTAGGTTTAAGTAGTTCTAAGTTCTAGGGGACTAATGACCACAGCAGTTGAGTCCCATAGTGCTCAGAGCCATTAGAAAAGTGTAGTAAAATAGATTTATATGCAGGTGTAGTTAGTCCGATGCCACCAGTAACAACTATTTCATGTTGTTTTCTATTTTTAATTACATGTCAGCATTCTGTTTTGTTTCTTCATTATATGTATAAAATAGTTATTTCTAACATACCTTATCGATATATACACTGAGGTGACAGATGTCATGGGTAGCGATATGCACACATAGAGATGGCGGTGGTACCAATCATAGTAGGTATAAAAGGGCAGTGCACTGGCAGAGACGTCCTTTATACTCAGGTGCTTCACGCGAAAATTTTTCCGACGTAATTATGTCCGCACGACGGGAATTAACAGACTTCGAATAAGGAATGGTACTTGGAGCTATATGCAAGGGGTGTTCCATTTCGGAAATCGGAAGGAAATTCAGTACTACGACATTCACAGTGTCAAGAGTTTGCTAAGAATACCAAATTTCATACATCACCTCTCACCAAAGTCAACGGAGTGGCCGACGGGCTTCACTTAACGACCGAGAAGAGCGGCGTTTACGTAAGAGTTGTTGGTGCTAACAGACAGCAACACTGCCTGAAATAACCACAGAAACCAATGTCGGACGTAGTACGAACGTACCCGTTAAGACAGTGTGGCGAAATTTGACGTTAATGGGCTACGGCAACAGGCGACCAACGCGAGTGCCTTTGCTAACAACACGTCATACGGTGCAGCGGTTCCCCTGGGCTCGTGACCATATCGGTTGGATCCTAGACGAGTCAAGCCTGATCAGATGACTCCCGATTTCAGTTGGTAAAAGCTTATGGTAGGGTCCGTATATGGTGCAGAGCCCGCAAAACTATAGGCCCAAGTTGTCAACAAGGAACTGTGCAAGCTGCTTGTGGCTCCATTATGGTGTGGGCTCCATTATGGTGTGGGCTCCATTATGGAAAGGACTGGGTCCTGTCCAACTGAACTGATCATTGACTGAAAACGGCTACGTTTGTCTACTTGGAGACCATTTTCAGCCAAACAACTATGGAGTTTTTGTGGATGACAATGCACCATTTCGTCGGGCCACCATTATCCGCGATTGGCTTGATGAACATGTTGGACAGTTCGAGCGAATGATTTGGGCATCCAGATCGCTCGACAGGAATTCCATAGAGCATTTATGAGACGTAATCGGGTGATCAGTTCGTGCACTAAATCCTGCATCGACAGCACTTTCGCAATCATGGAAGGCTGTACAGGCAGCTCGGCTCGATATTTCTGCAGCGGACTTCCCTCGACTTGTTGAGTGCATGCCACGTCTAGTTGCTGCACAACACCTGACAGTATGAGGTCCGACACGATAATAGGAACCATCCCATAATTTTTGTCACCTTATTGTATACAAGCACTGTTTATTTATTGTACTTACTAAGTATGTTGCACCTGATTAGAATTTCCAGAAAACAGATTCCAAATTTTTGGCAATAAATTAAATTAAACTGAACTGATTGGTACCACTTTTATGTGTACTGACATTCTGTTCCTGCGGTTTTTCACTGTAGTGTCCCTAATGAAAATTTGCGTCTTGCAGAGAAATTAAGACTGTGGGTCTATAATGGATAAGGCAACAAAATGAAGGTTCAACGAGGACACAGGTTTATTCGAGAAACATTATGTAGAATTTGAGGACAGAAAGGGCCAACAATATTACAAATAAACATATTCCAGGTAGTTAGAATAGTTATTAAATTAGTAAATATATATATTTTAAATTAACTTCTTCAGCTCAAAAACAAATAAAGCACTGAAAATTTTAGAAAGCGCTAAAGGAATATATATGTAGAACGATGAGGCACACCATTATGTCCATTGCCCAGAAAGAATGCCACCTGGCGGTGCTGCGCACATGTGATAAGACAAGGAAAGAATATAAGTTGCGAAGAAAAGAATGGCTATCATTCTAGTAATGGTACGGAAAGCAAATGGGAAAGTTCACTTACGTAAGGGACTTTGACAAGTGGCAGATTGTTACAGACCAATGCCAGTGCCTAGGAACAAGGATGTTGGGGATCGGCGAATCATGCCGGCTGATCTCGTACTGTTGTAGTGAGTGTCTATAGAAAATGACTGAAAGACGGTGAAATCAGGAGTAAGTGACAAGATGTTGGACGTCCACGCCTCATCACAGAGCATGGATGTCGTGCAGCAGACCGCCCCTACGTGGTACCGAGCTGAACCAATGTTGCTATTACAGTGGACAAGGAATCGTCGAGGCTGGACCGCGAATGAATGGGAACGTCTCGCCTGGTACCATGAATCTCGTTTCTTGTTACTCCAGGAAGATGATGGTGCCTGAATATGCCGTCATGCAGGCGGACGTCTGCTCAAAACAAGCACCGTGCCACAGACGCAAGACTAAATGGGACCCGTATTACACCATAGGGGGCCTTTACCTGAGTTCCATCGGACCTATGACTAGTAACTGAACGCAAAATAACAACTGTTGACTCTATGGACTATAACGCTTGATGTGTTCTCAGATGGCGATAGTATCTTTCAACAGGATAACAGTCCGTGTCAGAAGATCAGGATCGCGGTGCAGTAGTTTAAGTTGCATGATAGTGAATTCACGTTGATGTCTTGGCTACCAAATGCGCCCGATTTCAAACCAATGGAACACAGATGGGCCGCAATCTGGCTCTAGCTCCGTGCCTGAAAACCACTGGCCTATAATTTAAGGGATTGCGTGACTTGTGCGTAGACATCTTATGCCTCATAAGTGCTGGAACTTATCAAGAATGTGTGGAAGCCACCACTCTCAGAATGGTTGCCGTTTTGCGTTCTAGATATTGACTAACACGGTATTATGCAGGTGGTCTTCAGGTTTTGACTGGTGCATGTACTCATGTAAATTACACACTGAAATTACAAGACATTAGGATTCGCATGGGGTACTTGGACTCTCATGAGAGAGCGATGACGCAATCCACGGGAGAGAAACGCGTGGCGTCAGGTGGTTAGCTACACTAGGTTTGGCTTCATTCAGACGGTCGTAGTAACAGGCGGCGTAGTCGCCTCTTACTACCCTCAAGTTTCATGATGCTTTCTGTAAATATCATCAGTGAGAAAACGTAGAAGTGCCGCAACACGACGTGGCAATGCCTCGACTAACGTCTGAAGTAGTGCTGACGGGAACTGACACCATGAATCCTGCAGGGCTGTCCATAAATCCATAAGAGTACGAGGGGTGGAGATCACTTCCGAAAAGCACGTTGCAAAGCATCTCAGATAGGCTCAATAACGTTCATATTTGAAGAGTTTGGTGGGCAGCGGAAGTGTTTAAAAATAGTACAGTGTTTCTGTATCCATCCTGTGACAGTTCTGGATGTGTTGGATGTTGCATTATCCTGCTGGAATTGTTCAAGTCATGGACATGAATGGATGTCACCTGCCAGAGTCGTCTCTATACGTATCTGGGGTCCCATGTCACTCCAACTGCACACGCCCCACACCATTACAGAGCCTCCAAAGCGTGAACAGTCCCATGCTCACATGCAGGGTCCATGGATTCATGAGTTCGTCTTCATACGCCTACACGTCCACCCCTCGATAAAATTTGAAACGAGACTCATCCGACCAGGCAACAGTCAGAAAAAGTCAAATGTCGGTGTTGTGAGACCCACGCGAGGTGTAAAGCTTTGTGCCGTGCAGTCATCAAGGATACACGAGTGGGCCTTCGGCTCTGAAAACCCATATCGATGATGATTCTTTGAATGGTTCGCAAACTGACTCTTGCTGATCGCTCAGTACTGAAGTCTGCAGCAATTTGTGGAAAGGTTGCACTTCTGTCACGGTGAACGATTCTCTGAGGGTTCTTTCGCCCTCTCTTACAGGATCTTTTTCCGGCCATAGTGATGTCAGTGATTTGCTGTTTTACAGGATGCCTGATATTCACAGTACACTTGTGAAATAGTCGTACGGGAAAATCTCCACTTCATCGCTACTTCGCAGATGCTGCGTCGCATCGCTCGAGCGCCGACTATAACACCACGTGCAAACTCACTTACATTATTATCTTGCCACTGCAGCAGCAGTAACATATCTAACAACCGCGCCAGACACTTGTCTTATATAGATGTGGCCGACCGCATTGCCGTATTGTACCTGTCTACATATCGCTGTGTTTGAATACGCATGCCTATAGCATTTACTCTCGCGCTGTAGTGTATATCGCAGCCTCTGGCGTGATGATAAGTAGTGACTTCAGGGTAATCCCATCTGTTTGCAAATGACTTCAGTCCTATGTGAAGACGAGGTGCTGCGTGTGAGAGTCTCTGCGCTGACAATCTACAGATGACTGCAGCCACACACCGTGCATTTCATTATTGTTTATAGTTTTTAGTTTACGCTGCCACCATAGTTACACTGAAGTAGTTTGTACGCCAGAATTAAAATCAGTCTCTGAACGTTTTGATCGGTTAATGTATAAGAGGTACTGTTATGTTTGTAGTATCAGCTTCACCGTCCTTCAGAACCAGTAGATCTGCCAGGATCCTAGGGCTCTCACCGTGATGTCTATATAATAATGAATGCGTTCTAATTTTAGAGAGATGCTTTTAGCAACGATCGTTTTTGCTCGCTCCAATCATCAACGGGATTGTTAGGAATATATAAAACATTTCATTAAAGTTACTACCACAAGAGAACATCCTTTTATATCTGCATTATTGCTGACGAGAAATATAGTTTCCCACTTTTATTAAGAGTTTTATAGAGAGTTGCCTGTAACAGAGCGAGAAACAGAGTAAACGACATTTCCGTATTCGGCTGTTGTGTAGGCTGTCAGTGAGTATCTCCAGCTGTAAGATATGAACACTACCTGTGTTCTGAAAATCATTCCAGTCCGTTCCGAATCTCTGTAGCTCATTGTTATTCGCCTCGCATCTGATCCTCTTCACGGTCCGTTTTGACATAAAATAACAATATGTGTGCGAGCAGACGTTGATATCTGTCACCTTTGTATCACAGAAATTTCATACATTGTTTACTATTTTTTATTCTGAACAAATGCGCACATGTAAATACCATCGACTTTTAATGGAATGAGTATGCTGGCGATAGACAGTTCAAAGGGCCAGATGTTTCATATCATGGGAACGGAGTTGGCGGAGGAATATGTTTACAGCATACAAAGTGATGCAAGCCTTATTTGACGTATTACTAAGCTTTTACTGATGTACGTAATTGTGCGCGGAACATTCATATCGTGCTGCTGCTCCGTGTTACCCCAAAATATCTAATCGATGTGACGGGCGTCAGAAGGCGTAAACGGGTAATGTGGTTTCTTTCCTTTTCTTATGTGCATCATCTTACTTTTTTGGATGTGGAGAGAGAGCATTGTTCCACAGAACTGATTGGTATGATTGGACACTTCAGCACTTAATACTCGACGTCCCCAATTATTTGTTGGACGTAGTACAATCTCTGTGTTCCTCCAGCGTTCTTACCCTTTGCAGCTCTAGTACCACTAGTGTCTGTCCTTGATTTTAACACATGTCCTATCGTACCTCTTTGTCTGTGCTAGTCTGCTTCTCATGTCGATCATACGTTATGTTTCTTCCAAGACAGCAGAATTCCTTCACTCAGTGTTCTCCAAATTTGATGGTAAAATTTGCACTGGATTGTTTCTTCTACTTCTCATTACTTTCGTCCTTCCTCGGCTTACAATGGTAAGCCAAAACATTATGACCACTGCCCACCGCGACGTTGGATGCCGCCGTGTGTCGTTGCTGGCACATGACGCGGTAACAAGAGTATGTAAGCGGAACAGACACTGACGAGGGATCACCCTAGCGAAGATATGGGCCGAAAATGGAGAAACATATTCATATAAGCGACGTTGACAAAGGACAGATTATTATTAGGCAAAGCCTGTGAATGAGTATCTCGAAAATGGCGAAGCAGGTCGAATGTTCACGTGCTACTGTCGTTAGTATCTAAGGGAAGAGGTAGAAGGGTAGTGAAACTATTACTAGACGGTAAATAGTTGGACGTCCACGTCTCTTTACAGAACACGGGGTTCGGAGGCTTGTCCGCTCTGTGAAGTAGGACAGTTGGTGACCTGTGGCGTCTCTGCCGAAAGAGCAACATGCTGGTGCTTGCACAAATGTTCCGAAGCATACTGTTCATCACACACAGTTAACTTGGAGCTCCGCTCTTGCGTGTTGATATGTTGATTCAACGACATCGTCAGTTACTATTGCACTGGGCATGAGGCTATCGAGATCGACCGTCGATCAATGGAAACACGTCGGTTGTTCGGGCGAATCACATTTTTCTACACTGGGCCGATAGTCTCTACAAGCGCCGTCATCGAAGTGAACGGTGGATCGAAAGTTGCATACACAGGCTGGTGGGAGCAGTGTTATGCTATGAGAGACATTCTCCTGCGCTTGCATGGACCTGTGGTAGTAATCGAAGACACACCGACAGCTGCGAACCACCTGCATCCCTTCTTGCTTTATGTCTTCCCCGACGGCGATGTCATCTTTCACCAGGATAATTGTTCATGTCTCGGAGCACTGTCCATGTTTCAGTAGCATTACAGTGAACTCGGCTTATTTCTCGGCAACGAGATTCGCCTGATGTTTATTCTATGGGATCCATCTAGGTCGCTATAGGGCACTATCACCGCATCCAAAAATCAGCGGCCCGGTATTTACACGAATTATATGACCTGTGCGTAGACTTTTTATGCAACATACTCCCACACAACAAATTGTCGGATCCCTGATATGCGAAGTCAGTGATGTATTTCCTTCCGAAGACGAAGAAACAAGCTATTAAGCAGGCGATCATAATGTTTTGGCTCACCAGTGTATAACGTACCTAGAATACTGTTCATTTCATTCGGTATATCCTGTAAGTTTTCTAGGGTTTCAGCGAGGATAGCCAATGTCAACAGCGAGTCTTACTGATAGGCTTTTACTGATAGGCTTTTACTCCGAATTTTAATCGTACATTTGTCCACATTGAAGGAAAGCTGTCATTCCTCACATTTTGTCTGTCTGCTGTTTGTTCCTCATCTGTATTAGCTGATGTAATTACTGGAGCGTAACGAAATGTAACACTGCTTTTGTTAATAGGACTTGTCACTATTATAATTGCAATTCCATTATGTGGAGGAAGGTGTGGATGCTCTTGCCCTCCAAATTGAAAGACTACACGGCATTAGCGTGATGCTATTGGAAGTAACTTAATTACCCCAGTAATTACGGCACAGATGAATGTGATGCATTAACGCGCATACGCTGGTCCTCAGGCGAGAACGCATCAGTTGCTGGTGCACAACAAGGAGCTGCTGGACCACATAGCGGCGCTGGTGGCGGCCCTGCAGGACCAGGAGCGGCTGCACCACCACCAGCAGCACCAACAGCACCAACAGCAACAGCAGTTCCAGCAGCAGCAGCAGCAGCAGCCGCAGCAGCTGCAGCCTCCGCACGTCGCAATGATGCCACAGGTAAACCACCTACTGCTGCGTTGCTGCATGCTCAGTTCACGCTTGTTTGCACAACTTACCGCCTGAGTTGTTGCTGTAGCATTTGATAAGCTAACTGCCAACATGCTGCAATGCTATCCAATCCAAGCCTTTGGTGTCGAACAGTACAGCCTCCTCAAATTGTCCGAAAAATGAGAGATAATGTGCTAGGAACAACACAGACACGTGATTAATGTCTCACTAGAGGAAACTGATCCGAAAAGTTACTCGACACTTCAGTTGTAAAATTTACTGAAAGTCGTATTGAGCTGTCGAGAACTGGTGTCATGAATAATTTAATTTTGCTCTGATTTCTTTATTTTCGCCTCAGCTGTTGCGTACGGTTCGCGACAGCGTGATTGGTTTTCACAGATAGTTCGCTTTAATACGACTGAGATCTAAAAAACAACTGCATCTGTGTGTAGGCCAAATTGGCCCTTCTGCGTTCTTTAATGTTGTATCCTTTATCGATGGTCGTCAAGAACAGGAGGGAAAATCCGGTTTCTTTTCATTTGCCGTAGGTATCGTACAAACACTCTGTTTATATATAGGTAATACATTTTGTTACTTTTTCAGAGATACTCTTCGTCCTTCATGAGCGATTCGTAAATCTCCTTTCAATAATTTTAACAAGCAAATAATGCATCAAGACATATTTTATTACAAGAGAAAAAGTCGCTTCATTTTCGTATGTTATCATTGACTGGAAACGATCTCAGTGCAATATAATTTGTTTGTATCGCTATAACAGATATTATACTGAATGTTTGACTATGAGGGCTTTTCGGAAAGTAGTGTCCGATCAGGCGCGAAATGGAAACCACAATCAAAATCCAGTGACACTTTCCACAGATGTGTTGGGGAGTGTCTCCAGTATTCCCGTCGATAACGTGACGTCCCTTCTTTCAACGCTGAGCTCAAAGTGAGCACTTTAGGATACCCAGAAATTAGTGTCTCGTGGCACGTATTAGGGCCTGGTGGGATATTTTTCCTGATGTCATGCAGCCCACATGACACAAACGTCATGCGTTTCCATGACAATTCTCGGACGCACCCTGCAGGGGCAATGAAGATTCTTCTGCAGCGTTTTCGATGGGAAGTGTTTGATCACCCACCATAGAGCCCGTAAATGGTTCCCCCTGCGTTTCATCTCTGCTCACATGAACCGCTACTATGACACAGACAACGAGCTGTATTCCAACGCAGAGAATTGGTGGACAGCACAGGCGGCTGCCTTCTATGACGAGAGTATTGGAAAGTTGCTACAACGCTATAATAAATAAGTCGGAGCGGCGATTATGTAGAGAAGTATCTGGAAGTTCTAGCTAATTGTTGCAAATAAAATATGATTTTCACATTGGCTTCAGTTTCTGAACCGGTCGGATCTTACTTTCTGAATAGCCCTCGTATTATACAAGGGGCGATGAGAAAGTTTCCATTCTAAGGCCGTACAGTCAAAAATCGGTTTGCCAATAAGGAAAAACCGTAGTGAGCATCGAGAAAGTCATCACACCGACCCACCAGGTTGAAGATAAGCGTCTTGTAAAACCCCGTGTCCTGACGAGTAAAGAAGTCCGTAACTGCCTGCTGCACACCCAACAGGATTCGTCGACTTTTCAAGGCCTTTTGTAAAGGATCGAAGGCGTGTTAATGGAGTGATGAGAGATCGGGACTATAGGGCAGGTACCCGAATGTCTCCCTCTTGAGCTGACGTAATTTACACATTACAACATTTGCTACATGAAGAAGTGCATTTTCGTGACGCAGCACCACCCATGTCGCAGTTTTCCCGGAAGGTGATTTTCGTCAGACGTGCTGCCCAATACACACTCGTCATTCTGCGATGAATATCTACCGGTGTATGTCCTTCGGCAGCCAAGAAAAGAAAAATGACAGGATGGTCATACTTGGACGAATTTGATTATGATGTCGCCGTAGTTCACGTTTCCGCATTGACCGCGTGCTTGTTGGAAAGACACGAATGCCGCACTAGTTCCTTGGCTACATGTCGGTGTTTATATACGCGCATCGGAGTCGGGCTGCGTTGGATATACGCTGCAGCAACGCAGTCAGACGGAAACGTTTTGCTCTTCCCATATTACAAACGAAAACGGCAGGTAGTGGTTAATGAAACAAGCAAATAATTCGGGCTTAGATAGGTCTGGAAATCAGTGGTTACCGACGAAAGGTGTTTCGACTGAGTTAATGAACTCTTTATCGCAGAGTCCCCGGGGATCTCAACTCCACTTGACGTCAGACACATTAAATGAAGTGTTTTACGGGATCACCACTGATGTGAATCCAGGTGCAGGACGTCTCGTCATCGATAACCGTACATGTTAAAAAATCCCAGGCGTGTTCCAAAGACACTGACAACCGTAGACAACACGTTTCCGGATTAATCGACGCTGTAAATAGGAATGGGATACACTAAAATACCCCACACAAAAAAATCCATCGAATTCAAGTCGAAGGACCTGGCACGCAATGGTATTGTGCAAACACCCAATACACTTGTTATGATGGTTAAAAAAAAATTCTGGGTGTTGTATCGCGTCGTCGTATAACATACTTTCTTACTGTCGAAGATCTTTTTAAAGCTGTCGAAAAGTTGGTTTTGAGTTCATAACTAAAGTATTTTATTCAGTAATGCCTTTCAACACTCAAAAGAATTTTTAGCATTGGTTGCAGAAGACTACGAAGGTACACTTGTTGCCAAAGATTCGTGCTTCATATTCTCGAACAGCCGCATGAAAGCATGTTGGTGCGCCATCATGCATGTATCTCGTATCATCCAAACGTAACCTTAAACATTAACAGTGTTGTAGCATTGGTATGACCGCAACCCGTTGGTTTCGGACCAATGTTTATTCGCTCATTTGCTTGTTTCATTGTCCTACACACGTCCATTTTGCCGGTTCTTGTAAGAGTCAAACAACCTGTGACGTAATTTCAGTGCGTGTGTATTTGAGCATAACATAACAAGAAGTGAAGAATTTCGACATGTTACACGTTAGTCGTTCGATTTCTTAAATTCTTTTACAATGGAATTTCGAAATATACGATGGTTAAAGGTGTGCAGCAGTGAATTCTGGGGTCTCCTTGCGATGTATGGTCATTACTTAAGCTGTGGCAGTGGCCTGCTTGATGTCTATGGTTACTGCAGCGAAGATTCTGCCGTCGCCATGTTGCGTCGCTCGCGCAGTTGAAATGAAACAGGAAAATAAAAAACATTTTGGAAACACGTATTTATAAATAATATTGTAATGCACAAAAAAACCATGTACGTATAAAATCACTTTAACAGAGTCCTACATTGTATTACTTTTAATTCTTCTCACCTGCAATCAGCACCATGGAAGCTCGAGTATCTTGCCACACTACAGGTTGCAACCTTGACTCACAGAAATGCCCTACGAAACAATGCATTTTTGTAACCACATGCAAAAGCTGAGTTGGTAAAAAATATTTCCTAATCGTATGATAGCATGTTACGATTAAACAGACTGAAAATTATATTAATCGCAAGTGTTTGTGGTTCAAAACGATTTTTAGTAAATGCTGTTAATTTGTGGTAGCAATCTACAGAACATATCTGAAATGTTGTATTTTACCTGCAATACAAGGGTACCAAACTGAAGCACTGAGTTAATGCACAACTAACATTGAGTTAATGCACCACTAATTATTCAATATACTATGAAACATGCAATTAGGGTTCATTATTATAACGACTAGGTTATGTCTAGAGGAGCATATTGCATTCAGGGGCCCCAGAGTACAACAACCAATAACTGATTTAAGCGTTACATGAGACTAAAATAAGAGACACAGGACATGCTAGCAGCCTTTTTTTTTAATCAAGAAATGCCACATAGAGGCCGCCTCATACATTGTGACTATCCTTATCCTATAGAATTAAATTTAGTGTCGTATCTGTAATCACATTTTTTCTCTTTAACTTCCTATCGACTCTGTATCTCAGGCAAGTCACTCGTGTGGAGGTCGTGGTGATGGTGGTGGTGGTTGTGGTGAACATTGAAATGGTAGTCATTACAAAGATTGTTCTTCACTGTTATTATTGTTCGAATTGACTCACTGCCGTAATTCCGTTAGTCTCAAAAATATTTCTAGCCCATTTCCAGCAAAGAAATCATGCATATCTTCAGCTATGAGAGGTAAAAATCAACTGTTTCAGCAAATTGTTTAAGAATCAGTTCTATAACAGAGGATTACTAGAATATAAATTGATGTACAAACTATTTTAATATGATTGGAAAATATAAATCCTTTACATAAAAAAGGCATTTCTACAGAGACCAAGACGTAAAAATTATGCAGCACGCTTAGCGTATTAGCAGAAATTAAACAAACGATGCAATAATAGGTATTGAAAAGAGAGAAAAGGTAACATTATTTAGCCTGCGCTACACAAATTTTTATGTTACACATCGCACGATTCGTATACCAAGCCCATTTTCCTCTCGTTGATATTTCAAAGATGTTATTTACGTGAATGTGTTCTTGTCAAAGAAACAAGTTGGTAGTTCAAAATACATCAATATCATAAAATATACAACAAATAAAGTGATGATATGAGGCACGGGTGGACTAACAACTTAGTTAAACTACAGGTTATACATATAGTTTCACTCTGCACCATATTAACATCGGGGTGCTATTCCTGGCACAAAAGGTGTCAAGATTATTTCTGTCATTAGCAGTTGTGCATTGGTATTCAGACGTTTTTCCCTTTTCTTTTTTAAATATTGAAAGTGTCTATTCTCTGCAAATTGAGTGCAGTGTATCAAAATCTATGGAATATTTGTGGCCGCTTCCTAAGCAAAGCTGTGCAAAGATGTGTCCGTTTCCCGCATTTTCCAGCTTATGTGAGGTTCCTTCTCCCTTCCCCAGCTAGCCTCTGGTATTCAACTATAAATTTTGTTCAGATAACTCATCTGCAAGAACTAAATTTCTGAAGCAGCCTTGAGGTCTTTCATGTAGGGAAAAGTAACCTATTGTCAATAATGTGACCTGGGAAACTATATATTTCATCTATAATCTAAGTTTGATGCAGCACCACATGTTTCCATATCATCACTTAATTTCTTTGCTATATATTATAATGTCATGTTGTACACTCCTGGAAATTGAAATAAGAACACCGTGAATTCATTGTCCCAGGAAGGGGAAACTTTATTGACACATTCCTGGGGTCAGATACATCACATGATCACACTGACAGAACCACAGGCACATAGACACAGGCAACAGAGCATGCACAATGTCGGCACTAGTACAGTGTATATCCACCTTTCGCAGCAATGCAGGCTGCTATTCTCCCATGGAGACGATCGTAGAGATGCTGGATGTAGTCCTGTGGAACGGCTTGCCATGCCATTTCCACCTGGCGCCTCAGTTGGACCAGCGTTCGTGCTGGACGTGCAGACCGCGTGAGACGACGCTTCATCCAGTCCCAAACATGCTCAATGGGGGACAGATCCGGAGATCTTGCTGGCCAGGGTAGTTGACTTACACCTTCTAGAGCACGTTGGGTGGCACGGGATACAGGCGGACGTGCATTGTCCTGTTGGAACAGCAAGTTCCCTTGGCGGTCTAGGAATGGTAGAACGATGGGTTCGATGACGGTTTGGATTTACCGTGCACTATTCAGTGTCCCCTCGACGATCACCAGAGGTGTACGGCCAGTGTAGGAGATCGCTCCCCACACCATGATGCCGGGTGTTGGTCCTGTGTGCCTCGGTCGTATGCAGTCCTGATTGTGGCGCTCACCTGCACGGCGCCAAACACGCACACGACCATCATTGGCACCAAGGCAGAAGCGACTCTCATCGCTGAAGACGACACGTCTCCATTCGTCCCTCGATTCACGCCTGTCGCGACACCACTGGAGGCGGGCTGCACGATGTTGGGGCGTGAGCGGAAGACGGCCTAACGGTGAGCGGGACCGTAGCCCAGCTTTATGGAGACAGTTGCGAATGGTCCTCGCCGATACCCCAGGAGCAACAGTGTCCCTAATTTGCTGGGAAGTGGCGGTGCGGTCCCCTACGGCACTGCGTAGGATCCTACGGTCTTGACGTGCATCCGTACGTCGCTGCGGTTCGGTCCCAGGTCGACGGGCACGTGCACCTTCCGCCGACCACTGGCGACAACATCGATGTACTGTGGAGACCTCACGCCCCACGTGTTGAGCAATTCGGCGGTACGTCCACCCGGCCTCCCGCATGCCCACTATACGCCCTCGCTCAAAGTCCGTCAACTGCACATACGGTTCACGTCCACGCTGTCGCGGCATGCTACCAGTGTTAAAGACTGCGATGGAGCTCCGTATGCCACGGCAAACTGGCTGACACTGACGGCGGCGGTGCACAAATGCTGCGCAGCTAGCGCCATTCGACGGCCAACACCGCGGTTCCTGGTGTGTCCGCTGTGCCGTGCGTGTGATCATTGCTTGTACAGCCCTCTCGCAGTGTCCGGAGCAAGTATGGTGGGTCTGACACACCGGTGTCAATGTGTTCTTTTTTCCATTTCCAGGAGTGTATTTCGTATTAACTCTTAATTTCCTTGGACGTTGTACACTTTGTTTTATAATACAACATAAGACATAAGTAGTATCTTTGTAATAGTAACACCAGGACATGGGTTTGGTAAATGAGACCCACTGAGTGTAAAAGAAAGAAGTTGTACCTCGAAGCCAAAATGGAGAAAGTGTTTTCTGATTTAATAATAACACTGTTTTTCCAAGAACCCAAAGAAAACCAAATCAAAATAAGATTTAAAGTCGTACTCACATATTCTGCACTTGTTTCCGGCAAAGCATTGCAATAACATTTAGCGAGGCTGTGTTCTGAGCTAGAAGCAACTTACTGTAAATGGACCAATATGTTGAAACAGAATTATGTTACGCCTTTGCGAAGTATCCATTGTGAAGAATATGTGTTACATTTTAAAACTGTGTGCACATCTGGCTCGAATGCAGATACACATCTTTATCGGACAGTGCGCTACCAATCACGCTAATCAATTACGCCTCCACGATGCTGTGAAACAAGCATCTCTCAGAGAGCAATTTTACGTACTGGAGAGAAAGGTGTGGTAACTCGAAGCTGGGAATATCCCAAAAGAGTGAATAGGTTAGTGTCATTGGAAGCTTAGTTTCCGCAGAAGGTAGGTATCTGGATTTCAGTTGTTGTTTGGCACAGTAGTTCAGCTTAGCACATCACACTGAGGTAACAAAAGCCATGGGATAGCGATGTCCACATCTACAGATGACGGTAGCATCGCCTACACAAGGTATAAACGGACAGTGCGTTGGACGAGCATCCATTTCTACTTAGGTGATTCATGTGAAACGGTTTCCGACTTGATGATGGCCACAGGATGGAAATTAACAGGCATTTAATACGGAATGGTAGTTGGAGCTAGACGCATGGCACATTCCATTTCGAAAATCGTTAGGGAATTCAGTATTCCGAGATCCGCAGGGTAAAGAGTGTGCCAAGAAAATCATAGTTCATGCATCACCTCTCACTACGGACAACGCAGTGGCCGACTGCCTTCGGTAAACGACCAAGGGCAGCGGTGTTAGCGGAGCGTTGTTAGAGTTAACAGACAAGTAGCACTGCGTGAAATAACCGCAGAGATATGTGTGGGGCGTATGACGAACGCATCCGTTAGGACAGTGCGGCGATCTCTGGCGGGAATGCGCTATGGTAGCAGACGACCGACGCGGGTGGATTTGCTTACTGCACGACGTAGCCTGGAGCGCGTGTCCTGGGTTCGTGACCAAGTCTGTTGGACCCTAGATGACTGGAACACCCTAGCCTGGTCAAATGAGTACCAATTTAAGTTGTTAAGAGCTGATAGTAGGATTCGAGTGCGGCGCAGACTACACGAAGCCATGGAACTGTCAGCAAGGCGCTTTGCAAGCTGGTCGTGGTTCCATAATGGCGTAGGCTGTATTCACATGGGATCGACGTGGTTCTCTGGTCCAATTGAACCTATCATTGACTGCAAATGGTTTTGTTTGGCTAACTGCAGAACATCTGCAGCCATCCATGGATTCATGTTCCCAGGTAACGATGAATTTTTTATGGATATCAATGCGCCATGTCGCTGGACCACAGTCGCTCGCGATTGGTTTGAAGAACATTCTGGACAATTCGAGCGAATGATTTGGGGACACAGATAGCCTGACATGAATCCCATCGAACATTTATAGGATGTAATCGAGAGGTCAGTTGGTGCTCAAAGCCCTGGACCGTGCAACACTTTAGAAACTATGAAAGCCTATAGTGGCAGCATGGTTCAGTATTTCTTCAGGGGACTTCCAACGACTTTTTGAGTCCATTCCACGTCGAGTTGCTGCACTAACCTGGGAAAAAGGAAGGTCCGACAAGATATCAGGAGCCATCCCGTGACTTTTGTCACCTCAATGTGTATTAACCACTGATAGTCATGTGTGCAGCTTTCAGTGCAGGCTCATGCTTTTTATCACAGCAGCGAAATTCTTTTTGTGCATGCTATGATTTTCCATTCTAGTGAGCTTTTGCTACAGTCATCAACTAAGAAAATGTTCGATTGTGCTATGTATTCTTGCAGGTTCCTGAAACTTTAATAACTAGCAGTGTTACAACTGAAACACGAATTATTAATTTTGTTCTTTCCACTTTGAACCTAAAGCGATTGCTTACTGTGGATAATATTCACCCGTTTCTCTCATTCGTCGTATTCCTTTTGGAACCATATGGCACTCACAAATTTTTAAACAACGTATCACATGTACTTCAAACAAATGCACTTCAAATATCATAAAACCTAGCATCTCCAAAGCGCATCGTCAGTTCACAGCGCACCAGAACTTGCTTTTCTAGTTGGTCATCGTGTAGCAAATTGCTGTTTTCTGAAAACATTTTTAAACGTCTCTAAGAATTATCAAGTGAATGAGCAAATAACATATTAAAGGTCACTGTCATCTGTTGATCAACAAGCGTAAAGTAAACAGCAAATACAAATGTCTACTTAGCTCTCAAAAGACAAGTTATTCGGTATAATTACTACAAAAATAGCTTAAGAATTTATTTCACCTTTGTCTTCATCGTTGCTAAACCAACACAAATGCGTTTGTCACGAAATTGAAATATGTTGTTCTTGTAACAAATTGTTGTATTTTTTGTTGTGATTTGCAATGTTTTGCTCTGTGTGCACAGCACTGTTACTGTATTATTTTCTTTCTTTGACGTAGTGTAATTTGAATTTGTAATTTGGGTTTGTGTGACTTGTATTAAATCTGTCTGACAAAACCATGTTTTTGCTATTCTTTCCTTATTTGTTTTTAGACTTATAGCTTGATGCTGTATTGTACTTATGCATGTGGCCTTGTAGTTCTATTATTTTTTGAATAAAGATCTGCGAAAACGTTTGTTTGTTTTTTTTAAGTTGTGTAGTTTCTAACTGTGTTGTGAGATGTAACGTCCCGAGTGATTTGTAACACTTTTAACAGTAAAATTCGTAGTTTTGTGAAACAGAGCTCTCGTGTTGGTCAGCGTACAGCGAAGAATCTGTTCGACTAAGACAGCTGTGAGACAAACAGAAACAGTTGTTCCGCTGTCGTGAAAGATATACGCTGGTTTGTTGTGCGTCAGCAGACCTTGATTCTCATCCAAATATATTTAATTTTAACACGCTCCCAACTATTCCTTCCACTGCCGGGTCTATTCTCGACAAAGGTAACTGGTCTTTTTATAGCAACAACCAAATAGAGTTCTCCGCGAATAAGGCTGATGTAATCTCGCCGCTTTTGGATATGTTTTGCGGCACGTGAACCCTTTAAAGCAAACCGAAGTGGTAATTCAGGTGACTATGATCTTGCAGGCAACGGTGATAATTACGCCTGGCTAAGAGCGGAGTCACTGTTTCCAACAACCATGTTACTATATTTCTTTACCACAAAGCGGTTAATTAAAGTTAGTTACATGTAAATTTAATTAAAAGTAAATAATGTATCGACGATATAGTAAGTAACGTGTATTCTGCATCAAAAAAAGAGCTCTGTAGCACAATACTACAAATGTTTTTGAATCTCTCTCTGTAAATATTTTAAGCGTAGCGAAATGTGAACATGTGGTATAGAAATTTTTAGCACCTTTTGCCAATCGTAGCTTTGTTTATCAGGGTAGTCAAACAAGTTTTCCTATTGTTACAGGTCTTTGCAAAGGAAAATTTACTGGACTTTCAATCCAGAAGTAGCTCTTGATTTCCAAAGGAAAGTAACACTTCAGTACCAAAGAGACAAATATTGTTATGATCAGTTTGTGATGGATGCTATACCGCATGCGTAAAATTTTGTGTAGATGACTGTAGTACAAAATCAGGCCACAATCATGGCAAAAACTAAAACATTCAATTACAAACTGTGGAACTTAAAAGTGATTTAATTGACTGTAAATGTCTCTTGTTTTCGTGTAACATATATCATAAGATAAAGTTGAGTGTTTTGTGATAAAAGACTTAAGATGCAAGGTGTTAATTTCAGTATCTTGTCTACATCCAGTATTTTTGATACAAATTTTTGTAACTGAACTTACAAGCATTCCATGTACATAGATGATATTTAAAAATAGTTGAAAATTAAGTTTTATGATGTTGAAAGTTGATAAATGATATAAGTAACTTGCATGTTACTGTAGAATTCGAAGATATATATCACCCGTGCAGAGGTAAAAGTCACAAACTACTAGATGTCCTATATACATATACAGTGATAGAAAAATTAAACATGGTGCTTCCTGGATCACATAAGAAAGATTGTTATCATTTGTTGTGAAATATAGTAATACCCTCATTGTTTACATCCTTGACAGTTGAGAATGATTTTGGAAAAAGTAACACATTATTTCAGAAATGGTCTTTCGCAAGCTCCAATCATTATGGCAGCAAGATTATTAGCATATGTGCAACTGTATGAGACAGAATCGCAGTTAACACTTATTTAACCTGTTGTTATTCTTGTTCTTGTTCCTTGTCCAAATATTGGTTTGATGCAGCACTCCGCACTAGTCTGTCTGGGGCAAGTCTCTTCATCTGGGCATTACTAATGCAACTTTCATCCATTTGAACCCACCTACTCTTTTCATCCCTTTATCTCCATCTACAATTTTTACTGCCCACAATCCCCTCCATTTCCAAAATAACTATTCATCGATGTCTCGTTACTTGTCCTATCGACTCACCCTCTTTTTTAGTCAAGTTGTGTCATAAATTTCTGTTTACCCAAGTTCGATTCAGTACATCCTCATTAGTTATTCGGTCTACCCATCTAAGATTCAGCACCGCACTGTTGCGCCATATTTCAAAAACTTCTGTTCCCTTGCTGTCTGAATTGCTTATTTCCCATGTTTCACTGTCGTGTAAGACTACATTCCAGACAAATATCTTCGGAGAACGACTTCCTAACATTTAAATTAATATTATATATTAACAAATTTCTCTTTTTACGAACTGCTATTATTGCTTTTGAAAGTCTACATTCTATATGATCTACACTTCCGTCATCATCAGTTATTTTGCTACCCAGGCAGCTAAACTCATCGACTGATTTCAGTACCTAATTCCTCCAACATTGCCTGATTTAATTCAGCTATATTTCATTGCCCTTGTTCTATTTCTGTTGATGATGATCCAGTCTTGCCACTCTAGTTTATCCTACATTTCGCCATATATGCCCCTAGTGTCTACACCAATTTATTTACCTTAATCTTAATTTGTTTGTCTTCTTGCTTAAAATAGAGATGAAATACCAGAATTGCTTTTCTAGGTCTCTGTTTACTCTATTGTCTAATAAATATATGTTGCCTTAATGAAAACTTAATTTTCCTTATCTCTTTCCACCAATTTTCCCCTGATGTTGCAGATTAGGCATTCTTTTCCATTCATAATGGACCTTCTCCAGCGCCCTAGTGTACTTTTCGTGTCTTATACGATCGCATTTTACCTCCGTTTCTTCTCTTCGTCAGTTGTTTCATTTTCAGAATCCATTCCTTTGCTGATACCACGAAGTGTTGCCCATAGATTTTTGAGAATTTGTCATTCGTTTTATTTTTATGTGATTTTTGCCACACATTGAGTTGGGAAGATGTGGTTATGAAACACAAGTGTGAAACAATCCAATTCGCATCGTTCCCTCCGCTCCTACACTAGACACAATTTCTAAATTGTTTCAAATGAAAAATGATTACCTGCTATTAAAATACCTGTTATTATAATTTAATTTCCAGAATTGTAACTAACGTGATACTAAATATACTTTATTCTCTGGAAATATTTATTTTCTTAACAACTAGTTTCAGCGCACCATGAATTCAGCATTAAGTACTTTAACAAAAAAAGAAAGAGACTGGTGCCCCTAAGAGCCTATTAACAGCTTGGTGCAGAAAAACGGGAAAATGTGATAGAATTTAACAAAATTTCATTTGAGATTCCAGATATATTGTACAGAAATGGAAACTTTATTAGGCATCACCTTGTAAAGATTACATTGGCGAAATGCTTCTGCATACTTTGTCACCAGCAACCAGTAAGTCTCTGCTGTAGATTTGCTTTACTCGAGGCACTGTGTCACCTGAGTTGTTGGCCATTTCCTTTTCAATGTATGTCTCAAGTTCAGTTACAGTTCAGGGCATAGTCTGGTACTTGACACAGCTCAGATATCCCCATGAACAGAAGTCGCAGAACAAACAGTCTCAATAGCGTGGCGGCCAAGTGGTTTTCCTTGAAATTACAAGAGCCACTTATACACTTCTTACTGCGTACTGTCTGGTATTGTACGATATAGTTCCATCCTACTGAAACCAAATGTTCCGTCTGCCATGATTTGGAAATGTATGGACCCACTGAGCCAGAAACGTCTCAAGCGTGTTCACATAATTTTGAGATCTCATAGTGACAGGAGCAACTCGCTCATGACTGACGCCATGTCCTGGGAACCGTGGTCTGGGTTGCTATAATACGTGAAGGAACACCGTGTGTATCGCAGTTCCTTATATTAATGACTACCGGTTTCGACATACTCTACAGATTATATTCAGGTCCAAGCAGGAAAAGGAAAACAGAAGTGCCAACATATAAATTAGAAAAGCGACACAATATAAACCGTACTATTAAAGGTAACACAAACAACATCAAAACACGTAATGGGCGTCAAGGTCCTATTTGTCAACAGTGGTATGTATGGCATAGAAGTAATTTAAAAATACAAAGAATGTAGAGTGGAAAGGAAAGTATAATCAGTCATACGATCCGTGCAGAAGTCATTGGCTGGTACATTGCTACAAATGGTTCAAATGGCTCTGAGTGCTATGGGACATAACATCTGAGGTCATCAGTCCCCTAGAACTTAGAACTACTTAAACCTAACTAAGCTACGGACATCACACACATCCATGGATGAGGCAGGATTCGAACCTGCGACCGTAGCAGTCGCGCGGCTCTGGACTGAAGTGCCTAGAACCGCTCGGCCACCGCGGCCGGCTACATTGCTACAGGGTAAAGGAGGTTTTTCCTGCTTAAAATAATAAAAGATTATAAGATTAAAAATTTAGAAACGCGTTAATCTAATAGCGTTCAGTATATGCGCCGTATCGTAACGTGAAAGATAAAATAAGAACGTAGGTAACACACTAACAGTAAATAGTACATCGGACATTTTATTTCTTGTGTATCCATTTTGGAAGACAGTGAAAAATTAACAAACACTTGTAGTGTGCATTATTTGAGAACTCCATCTGTTATAACAACTTTAAGAAATGCTTTCATTTAATAAATAAAAAAATTTTAGGTCTATTACCGTACGATAAAAACTTGAAAAAGAAAATTGGTGTTAAAACCAACTACAGCTTTTAACTAAGAATATTACTGCATATTAAGAAGAGCGCTGCATTATTTTTATTTATTTCGTTGGACCATTTAGTACCACGTTAAGTCTTTTGGAAGTGATCTTTGCCCTCTTTGAAACCCAGATTTCATTCATTTTTTGTGAGTGAATTCGCTTAATCTCCTCCGTTCAAGCAGTTCCGTGTCTCCTTTTTAGCTGCTCTTCTAGGTGCAGCCCATCTGTCGCTGTCTTATTGCGGAAGAGATCCTGTTTTTATATCGGGTGATTCAATTGCCCTTAACTATGGGTTTTATGCACCCCACAACGCCTTCAAAAACCGCTCACGAGATTTTCATATTCTCTCGCTTGCTACATGGAAACTATTGGTCGTGGAGTTAAAATGGACAGGACCTTTTAGTAGGAAATTTAATGTAGTGTAGTTCGTACTGGGATACGTTGCCTCTGGAGGCCACAGTTTTCACGTTTTATAGGAAAAGAGCGTTGAAGGTCACTTTTGTACAGTTTTCTTGAATAATTCGAATACAAAGGCCTCTAGCGAAAACGTACGCCAGTACAGAATTTAACTACATTAAATATCCTACAAGAAGGTCCTGTTAATTTTTTTTCTGTGGGACCAACAGTTTACACGTAGCGAACGAGAGAATATGAAGATACTGCATGTGGCACTTGAAATCACTGCAAGTTGTATAAAATTCATAGGTAGAGACAGCCGAATCACCCTGTTAATAGGGTGATTCACAACTCCTATTACAGATTGCTAATGGTACTAAAGGAGACTTAGTATGTAAAGTTTTGATAGGTAACCCATGTCAGTGTTTGCATTCAGAACAAGTTTGAAGATCAGATCACTTTCAATGCTTCATGGTAAGACTAACCGCCGGCCGGTGTGGCCGAGCGGTTCTAGGCGCTACAGTCGAATCCTGCCTCGCGCATGGATGTGTGTGACGTCCTTATGTTAGTTCGGTTTAAGTAGTTCTACGTTCTAGGGGACTGATGACCTCAGCAGTTAAGTCCCATAGTGCTCAGAACCGTAATACTAACCTGTATGCTCTACAAGAGCCCATGGCACGGATGATGTTTTAAGTACTCGTTGTAGTGTTCTGTACTACTAAACGAAGGACGTCCTCGTCAAAGTCGAGTTTGAAGTGCGTCTACGGAGCACCACAGTCAACAGCCTACTTGCGAATGCAACATTTTCTAGCAGCCGTTGTTGAAGTCGGACAAAAATGGTATGTGATATCGTCTCAGTTTGTGTGCGTACTGTGAAGCGGGAGGTTTAAAAGTGATGCGAACTTCAAACTCATTTTACATCCGAATGGTACATTACCGGAAGTAGGTTCAGCATAAAAACTTTATCTACTAAGTCCCCTATATATCCCCTACAAAACTGTAATAGGAATTATGAACCACTCCGTATATTTAAAGATGATAAATCTTGATTTCTATCGAGTGAGGTGGTGCAGTGGTTAGCACAATGGACTCACATTCGGGAGGACGACCTTATCAATCCGCGTCCAGCCATCCAGAGTCAGGTTTCCCGTGATTTCCCTATATCAGTTAAGGCAAATACGGGGATGATTCCCTTGAGATGATGCAGCCAATTTCATTCCCCATCCTTCTTTAATATGATCTATTGCTCTGTGTCTAATGACCTGTCTGAATCATTCTTTTGTTACGTCATGTTTACAATTTTCAAATCATCCAGCACCTGAGAATTATTTCAATACATACACTGCCTGATGATAAAACAAATGACTATTCGATTTATTACAAAACTCGAAAATACGACTATAAAAGCTTTGGATAGTCAGGTACCTTCTTGCAGTGGGAAGCAAAGTATGAATAAGTGAATCCGGCTAGCATCTTCTACACATTATTAATCTGTTTGGAGGTAGATTAAACTGGATGTCACTGGATTAACACAATTATTTCACACTGCGACCTATAAGTTTGAAGCTTGGCTCAAAGGTGCCTACAACCTTCCTCTGTAATGATAGCATAGCACCCTGCAACTACACAATCGGGTTCGGCGGCGCTTCTAACAGCAAGACGCCGTCACATGCAAAAAAAGAGGCCAGGGCTGAGAAGTTCGAGTGACGTGTAACGTAGGTTACCCATGTCACATTGGCACCATATTCCAAACATGTGTCAGTGCCACACCCTCCCTTGATCGCATCAGAGGAAGGAGCCAGGCAGGAGGGCTGAAAAAGCATAAGAATCCTTTGCTGCTTCAAATCCCGTTAAAATTTCGTCGAATGGTTTTCAACGGTATCTTATTGTTCCGCACCGTACGCCAGATCAAAAATTGCGGCCGCGCTTCACGGACAGGGTTGAAGCGCCCGTGAGGTGACAGCAGTCTCAAAGATTGTTAAGGCGAACGATCATGTTCAGTGGGGTTGCTAGCCAACGATGTCCTTAGTGGAAGGTTGAAGCGTCCATGGGGTTTCAGCAGTGTCGAAGAAGGGGCCAAATAGGAGGGCTGAAAAAGCATAAGAACCCTTTGTTGCTTCGAATCGCATTATAATTAGTCGAACGGTTTTGAAAGGCCCCTGTTTGTTCCACACTGTACACCAGAGCAAAAATGGCGTCCACGCTGCACTCAAAAGGGGTACGATGATGATCAGTGAGATTGCTATCCCACGATGCCCTTAGTAGAGGGCTGAAGCGTCCGTGAGGTGCCAGCAGGCTCAAAGATTGTTAAGAATGTCGTCCTGTTGTAGAGCGCACTATGAATTTTCGTGTAGGATCGAAAAATGTGTATGAATCGATGCTGAGTTGGTTCCATTACGCCCTTGATACCACTCCTGGAGCATTTTCGTTCTAGTTCTGAGCGACGATGTGACTGAAACGTTTTCATTGGCCACACATAAGAAAACAGAGAGATTTCTGCGCTGGGCGACGTTTTTCTGACACCCATCGAGGAGGCGTCAGAACGGCTGAGATGTGAGCAAGAGGGCAGAATTTTTGTGAAATTTAGTGTCAGCGTGACATCATCAACCCACATTATACCTCACATGAACTTCTGAGTTCTGGCCTGATTTTTCGCATGTGTCGATACTTGCTGTTTGGAGTGTCGTAGAACCCTAGGATGACGTCACATAGTGCCACGCTATTGCATAGTTACTGAGGGAGGTTGTAGGCACCTTGGAACCAAATTTCAGCTTTATACTTCGCAGTGGGAAGTAATTACGGGGTTTCGAAAAAGTGACCCTGTAATTGGGTTGCGCACTTCATGTCCAGCAGCACGCAAGACACTGCAAGAAACAACATTCGATACGAATGCTGTAACATTACCTTTACAGTGTAGACGCACGCGGCTGAAAAATTATGCTGTTGGCCGTACTCCTCTGCACTTTGCCGCGGCTGACGGCAGTTCGTAGTTGTGTTCGCGAAAACCAGGGCGTCCACATTACGCCAAAGAAACGGCCGGACAGGTGCACACTTGGCAACGGCGTCTGAGGGCGTCTGCCACAGCCTGGCGCTTCGTCAGCAACACTGCTCTCCCGTCACACGCGCACATTTTACGCTAATATACACTCGTCATGTCGTTCCAGGTATTCCGCTTTTTTAATTTGTAACTTTGTTCCTTTCCTTTACATTCGGTACTTCAACACATTTTAGGTTACGGTGCAGGCCGAATAGCACGCAAAATAACAGTAAAACAGTTCATCAATCATATGAGACATTCCCATCACTGAGTAGTTTATAGTTTTTTTCTTTCCTTGCTGGGTTGAATATGAAGTTGTGGGAAAACAACTCTGAAAAGAAACTCCATTGTCGAAGCTGTTCCATCGAATATTCTTGGAGAGAGGATTGCAATGGTGTACGTTTGATGCGCGTCTAGCGAAGAATCCTGAATACGTGCCCTCTTCTTGCTGATAGTGTGTAGGCGTCTGTTACCTTGTGACCGAAAGACAGTTACTAACAACATGTATTCTTACAGTCGCCAAGTTATTTGCCATACTTTGTTTGTTTGTATGTATGTATGTATTGAACCGGGGACCTAGAAACGACGGAGAGGTTTCGTCCCCACTGTAACCCTCAGTGGTTCACAATCCCACAGCAGACTACAGCAGCACTCTCACTTCACCACCGCCCCACACCGAACCCAGAGTTACAGAGTTATTGTGCTGTTCGGATTTTTGAGTACTGCCATAGGTCCCACAGAAGCCAAACTCCATGTATCTCATAGCATAATTCGACTCTCACCGACCCACATCCTTGGCGCTGTGCACGTTTCAAGCAGCCCTTCGCCTGAGCGACGGTGTGTAAGGACCCAAAAACCGATCTGGTGTAACAAGAAATGGGATTCATTCGACAAGTGACACGTTTCTATTGATCCACGGTGAAAACTCGGTGATTCTGAGCCCTCTACAACCGTAACTGGTGATGTCGCTACGTCAACACGTTCACAAAGGAATCTTTTGATGTGGAGTTCCATGTCCAACAACAGTCTTTGAACGGTGTGCTCCGAAACACTTGCACTTGTACCAGCATTGTGGTCTGTCGTCAGATCTGACACAGATCGCTGCCTGTCCTGGATTACACAGTGGGGGATCCTCCGACCTCGACGTTCTGTGATGAGACGTGGTCGTCCAATATACCGTACGACCTACTCGTTATTTCACCGGCCGCAGCTCGTGGTCGTGCGGTAGCGTTTTTGCTTCCCACGCCCGGGTTCCCGGGTTCGAACCCGACGGGATCAGGGATTTTCTCTGCCTCGTGATGACTGGGTGTTGTGTGATGTCCTTAGGTTAGTTAGGTTTAAGTAGTTCTAAGTTCTAGGGGCTGATGACCATAGATGTTAAGTCCCATAGTGCTCATAGCCATATGAACCATCGTTATTTCACCACCCATCAACCACTTTCCATAGGTGCTCACTACAGCAGTACGCAAACAGCCGACAAGGTTCGTCGTTTCAGAGATACTCGTTTCCAGTCAAAGCGCCACAACAATGTGCCCATTGAAACTTCCTGGCGGATTAAAACTGTCTGCCGGACCGAGACTCGAACTCGGAACCTTTGCCTTTCACGGCAAGTGCTCTACCAACTGAGCTACCCAAGCACGACTAACGCCCCGTCCACACAGCTTTACTTCTACCTGTACATCGTCTCCTACCTTCCAAACTTTACAGAAGCTCTCCTGCGAACCTTGTAGAACTAGCATTCCTGAAAGAAAGGATATAGCGGAGACATGGCCTAGCCACAGCCTGTGGGACGAGATACTGGCAGAAGTGAAGCTGTGAGGACGGGCCGTGATACGTGCTTGGGTAGCTCAGTTGATAGAGCACTTGCCCGCGAAAGGCAAAGGTCTCAAGTTAAGGTCTTGGTCCAGCACACAGTTTTAATCTGCCAGGAAGTTTTATATCAGCGCAAACTACGCTGCAGGCTCAAAATCTCATTCTGGAATGTGCCCTTTGTCAAACCCGCTTAGTCTGGAACCGCGCGACGGCTACTGTCACAGGTTCGAATCCTGCCTCGGACATGGATGTGTGTGATGTCCTTAGGTTCGTTAGGTTTAAGTAGTTCTAAGTTCTAGTGGACTGCTGACCTCAGAAGATAAGTCCCTTAGTGTTCAGAGCCATTTGAACCATTTTTGAAACCCGCTTATGTCATTGCGGACATTTGCGGCCCGTATCTTCGCTATAATACTGTCCATCCGTGTCATTTCCACCTACATTGTTTCCTTACAGTATCGCGGGCCCGCAACACCACCAGGAGGCATTCAGCCCCGCGGTGGGCGGTGGTCACAACGTTTTGGCTCATCAGTGTACTTCCTATAAATAAAATAAATACAACATCGATCTCAGAAATAAATCCTCTCTCTCTACCTCAACGTCGTATTAGAAGATAATTTTTCACCGTGTCCTTATCCAGCTAACGCATTCTTGCGAATTTATCAGTTTTGTCACATACTTTCCTGTCTTCTCATAATTGAAAATGATCTTTGAATTCGTCGGTGTTTTTCATGAATGATCTGTTGCTGCTTCCATCTGTTCTGAAGATGACTGACGACGGCCTAAAATGGTAACTATTGTTGAAAATGCTGTGAGATTGTGTTAGTCAATAAACAAATAAAAGTATATTAATGATCACAGACAGGTCTAAATTACGACAAAGACCTTATTCTTTTCGAATTTCTATTCCCTTGAGTATTTAACTTCACGTGCTTAAATTATTGGCAAGTAGAAGAGCTAATTTTATTTCTGCAGGCAGGATGATGCTTTATTGTTTGTCTTTCCGTCGTAGTTTTCAAGGTTAAAAGGTTAAATCTACCACGTTTGTTACGTACTTCTGCACTGTTGCACTGTTATGGAAGCAGGGAGTTAGGCCCAAAATAATTGGTCCTGAGGTCGATTAAGTGTATAACATAATGTAATATTTATTTATCGTCAAATTACACAATAAGGACCAAAATATAAACGCGTTACAGTACAGTGTTATGACTGCAATTTATTCTAAGACTCTAAAAACAACAAAAAATGCAATGTCCAGAGTTATTACTTTTAAAAAACCATAATTCAATCATCTTGATTTATTCCCAAACCACAATTATGGAATCCATTGGCCTTGCCATTTAAGTGAGAACCAAGTAGATGAAGACCCTTTAACGGGACCATTTATAGGAATACGTAATTCTATACTAAATACAAACTTCCCTTTTGCTACAACAGGTCTCAAAATCTGAGCCTATCCTATCCAGTAATTCAACAACACAGAATGTATGTACGGCGTGTTTTCCTTTTACAGAAGCCACATTACATGGAGTTCATCGGCAGAGACCGTGCCCTCATTACATGTCTCTCTTAGACACTGGTTTCATTAAGCTGCAACAGGCGTATGTTAACCACTGGAAAAATAACATATCATCTACTTAACAAATAATATGCAAGCATCAGTAGCCTCAGACTGCTATATAAACTGTTAGGGAAACACCAGTCTATTACTCTGACGCCTTGTAAGGACGGATTTTAGTGTTCCTCTTAAAATACCATTGACACATTGAAAAGGATTGTCCACTGTTAACTTCAGCACCACGTCTCTGAACCACAGGTAGTATTTGGTATTGCACAAGAGACAGAACGCCACAAACAGCAGTGAACCGTTCCCAGAGGCTTATCCAGTAAACTCGCAGCAGAGGCACAGTACAAGCATACTTTAATGCAAATGTCTGTTCAGCGAGCGCTTACATCGGCACAAAATACAGTTATCTCGTTTTGCGATGAAGCTCTGATACTTCTGCAACAACACCGCTTGAGCAGGACACCGAGCAAACACTTATTCCCCGCCAGTTCTCTCGGCCCTCGAGCCACTCCTCGTCCGCCACTCTTCCGGCTCGCCCCACTGCCAGTCAAAATCATTCTCACTCGTCGGCCGACCACCGAAACTCGGAGCTTCAAAGACCGAATAGAGGTCATTGCCCCTTGACTCGGCTATCAACAAATGTCGGCATGGCACAACTGGAAACTACAGTTTCGGAAATAGATTTCGTCTGGCATTTCCTCTCAACTGTATCTCGTCACTCCCAATAATGCTACTATAGAAACGCCATCTTTATCCAACATAAGAACTCATTAGTAAATCGGCGATTTCCTCTTTCGGATGCCTTGAGCTAGTGATAATTCACATTATTAGACTGTGTCATTACCCATTGTATTCGAGCAGTCTGTTCATGATCGACATTCCTTTTTATCATCTTCCAGAAATCAACTTAGCTGCTCTATACCCACGGTGCGGGAATCACACGTTCATTTTATGTTCCGTTCTGAGAGGACACAAGAACACTGACATGTCATTCGCCATTTTCATGTTCTTTAGTCTTGTACACTGTCGTATCTGTTGTAAAAAGATAGTTCACATACCAAATAAAGGTCTCATAGAGTTACATATTACTTTTAAAACTCCAAATTCGACATTACAACCTGACAAGAAACGAAAATTTAACGCGCGATATTGTCTAAATTAGCTTCTCTTGGACATGGTCTGTACCTAATAATCTGACAATCTTAAGCGTCTGTCGATAGTTGCTAGGTGAACTTCAGTCAAAATTAAAAAGCTATTAACATCCACTAGAGGCTTGCTTCGGCCAACAGCCTTGAGGCAGTAACACCGATTCCCGTCAGATCACCAAAGTTAATCGCTATTCTGAGCTGGCACTTAGACGGTTGACCATCCGGTCAGCCGAGCGCTGTTGGCAAGCTGGGTGCGCTCATCCCTTGTCAGGAAAACTGAGGAACTACTTGACTGAGAAGTAGCGGCTCCGGTCTCGTAAACTGACATACGGCAGGGAAAGCGGTTTGCTGACCATATGCCCCAGTGATGCCTGTGGACTGTGGATGACATGGCGACATGTCGGTACGTTGGACCTTCGGATGGAATTTAGAGCCCTGCTTCGACTCTCAGGCCAGTGTCATAGTATGCAAGATCTTATAATCTGAAAAGCTCCAACCACGTGGATAGGTCCGAAAATGCCTGAGGGACACGAGAGTGTAACCAACAGTAAAATAACACCCGAAGATATACTGAAGGCTCTCAATCAGAATAGAAGAAATAAATGGCACTATCCACGGATGGATTGAATTTCATGCATACCATTTGCAAAGCATGGTACTTTGATACAGATCCCGATATTAAAAAAAGAAACGCACATGTAAATGCTAGTGCAGTTGCTAACGCGCTAATAAAAGTTTCAAAAAGTAAGCCCAATAATGTAGATAAACATACTGTAAAAAAGTGTATGCAAAGACATCTTGTTACCCTTGCTGTGCACGTCACTTTGACATAAATGAACCCAACTTAGCTCTGATCTCTCTGAATAATAAAGATTCTGTATTTGATGGGGTTTATTCGAAGCCCCTCAAGGCTGTAGGCCTCCAGATGAAATAAGAACTCACAGAACTATTCGGTGAAATGCCGTGAAAGCTAAAGTACTTGCAATTACGAAACCAGTACAAGAAGGAATTGCTGTGGTTAAAAATTGACCCATATCCCTATTCAGTCGCAGCCAAGGGGTCAGTGATAAAATAATCCCAGTCGAGTAGGGCGACATTCATAAAAAGTGGGAGGTGCTGTGATGCAGTTCTAACGCTTACAACATTGGCTGAATCTGAATTTCGTAGAGTCCTCAAATCAGCTGCAGCTTACGAGGCAGTATGGAAAGAAGACCTGATGCTCAAGTTTGTTCGTGTAAAATGAAATGTCCGATAAGCAATAATTTCTCGACTGTTAAAAGTCTCCAGGCCTGCTAAGGTATCAACTTTACCACCACATACTGCAGCCACAGTTCCCCAACCATTACCATGTCCAGTAGCGTCTGCGTTAGTAAGCGTATAATTCAATACACATCCACAAAACACTGAAAGGCCATGCAAAATCACTTGCGCACCTATACTATTCTTCATCCTATTAGCAATATTATCAACAGCTTTATACTCTGTCAGGCGCGAACGCCTTCTCCTCCTATAATAAGGCGGCATCTCTGGGCGCGATGCCTAGTAAAAGTAGAGGCAATGTTCCGGTTCCACCAACCTCCCCTATTGCCCCTCCGTCGAACAGCCGCGCTTGCAGCAACATTGAACGACTCTAATGAGATGAGGTCAATAAAAAAAGAGACTATGAGCACACAACAAATATAATTATGTAATATTTATTCGATTGTGCAGCATGAACTTTAAAGGTGGTTTTCTCAAAAAATTCGGGTGGGTTGCGAATCAAAATGTCTTAAGCAGTGCATCATTTGAGATGGTGCTCAGGCCGGCCGGAGTGGCCGTGCGGTTCTAGGCGCTACAGTCTGAAACCGGGCGACCGTTACGGTCGCAGGTTCGAATTCTGCCTCTGGCATGGATGTGTGTGATGTCCTTCGGTTAGTTAGATTTAATTAGTTCTAAGCTCTAGGGGACTGGTGACCTCAGATGTTAAGTGCCATAGTGCTCAGAGCCATTTGAACCACTTTTTACCCCAATTTTTGTCGAGCTATGATGCTTGACAGTAACACATACGAAGGTTCTTTTCGTCCTTCCGTTTCACACACTAGTGAATGTACGGACTGTTTCAAACGTCTAGGAGTGAGAGATTACGTCATTTGAAACAAATTTTCTTAAAGGCAAAGTGTTGGCTTACGCTTTCCGATGGCGCTAGACGTCTTTTGCTAGCGGTTATGCCCCTTAGAGGTCGCAGACCCGAGACACTCTGTAGTGCGCATATGCAACGTGGGTAGCCTATAACTCAGTCATCTGTTGAGAGTGGAAGAGGTTGGGAACAATCCTGATTCGCTTGTAAAATAGCTTTCTCCGCTCAGAAGGTTTCTTGCTGAAAATCACTCTGTCAATTTACTGGGATTAGTAGTATGTTTTTCAGAACACCTAGTTAGTAGACCCTTCTAATTCTGTGAAATATGTGTCAGAGCTGGCGAACTCAATAAAAAGATGCCTAGCAACACCCTAGTCACTCTTTGACAAAATTTGTTCTGCACTACGTGACCTATCACCCCTATCAGACTTTGTGTATACTTGGTAGTCAAATGAAAACGAGACATGTGTAAAAATGTGAGTTCAAAAAATGGTTCAAATGGGTCTGAGCACTATGGGACTCAACATCTTAGGTCATAAGAACTTAGAACTACTTAAACCTAACTAACCTAAGGACATCACACACATCCATGCCCGAGGCAGGATTCGAACCTGCGACCGTAGCGGTCACGCGGTTCCAGACTGAAGTGCCTAGAACCGCTCTGCTACACTGGCTAATGAAGATTATACAATTATGAAGATTATACAAGGGGCGTTCAATAAGTAATGCAACACTCTTTTTTTCTGAAAGCTGTTTGCTTGCTTTCAGAATTCACGACTCTTTTGCTTACAAAACCTTATTTTTCAACATAATCTCCGATCAATGCGACAGCCTTACGCCAGTTACATGGAGGGCCTGTATGCCCCCACGGTAACACTCTACTGGTCGACGTCGGAGCCAAAGTCGTGTTGCATTTTACTCCCCAGTTGTGCAACGAGGTGTTTGATTGTGATCCGTCCATCACCTCGAATGAGAGTGTCCGTACGTTCCAACACTGGAGCAGCTACAGTCGGGTGCGGTCGACTAACACGCCGCAGATCGAACAGGATTGCGCGACCTTCTTGCGATGATGATGGACGCCTCGTTCAATGACTAAACGTGATTTTGTTCATAGCCAGGTCACGAATAACTGCGACACTCTAGTTTTCTGCCAAAAGAAACTCAATGACGGCACTCTGCTCAGAAGGGAACTCCGTTACATATGTCATTTAGATGGCTACATATATCTACATCTACATCCATACTCCGCAAGCCACCTGACGGTGTGTGGCGAAGGGTACCTTGAGTACCTCTATCGGTTCTCCCTTCTATTCCAGTCTCGTACTGTTCGTGGAAAGTAGGATTGTCGGTATTCCTTTGTGTGGGCTCTAATCTCTCTGATTTTATCCTCATGGTCTCTTCGCGAGATATACGTAGGAGGGAGCAATATACAGCTTGACTCCTCGGTGAAGGTATGTTCTATAAACTTCAATAAAAACCTGTACCGAGCTACTGAGCGTCTCTCCTGCAGAGTCTTCCACTGGTGTTTATCTATCATCTCCGTAACGCTTTCGCGGTTACTAAATGATCCTGTAACGAAGCGCGCTGCTCTCCGTTGGATCTTCTCTATCTCTTCTATCAACCCTATCAAGTACGGATCCCACACTGGTGAGCAGTATTCAAGCAGTGGGCGAACAAGTGTACTGTAACCTACTTCCTTTGTTTTCGGATTGCATTTCCTTAGGATTCTTCCAATGAATCTCAGTCTGGCATCTTTTTTACCGACCATCAACTTTATATGATCATTCCATTTTAAATCACAACTAATGCCTACTCCCACATAATTTATGGAATTAACTGCTTCCAGTTCCAGGGCCGCCACCTGTCAGAATCTCATGAAACTGTGGAGGCTGAAGGGGGAATATTCTACTATGTCCCACAAACATATGGCTCACATTTTCAGTTGAATTTGATAATGTTGCATTATTTGTTGAACGGCCCGCTTATGTACCTGGTCCACATCGTAGACACGTCTTCATCCCAGGGCACAATGTACCACTGTACTGTCCACCTCTCAACTAATTTGTACTGCTCACAAATACTACTGCAAGAGGATCTCCCCACTGTGACATGGCCCAAATTATCTCTGCACGGTCCTGACTGTTTTGTAGTACTGAGTGGCATATGGCCAGACGAGCCGCCTGTGGCTAATCCAGACGATGTGTGTGTCTCTGTCCGTGCTCCTTGGGCTATCCAGCTGCCGCTGCCGCTGCTGTGCGACTACCTGTCGGCGCCGATGGCGGGCGACTACCAGGAGGCGGAGGCGGCGGCCGCGGCGGCGGCTGCGGCCTACCTGGGGGCGCCCGGCGCGCGTGGCTCTCTGCTGCAGGCGCCGACCACCGCCTTCGGCTCGCCGTACGGCTACACGCCAGCCGAACAGCAGCTGCTGCAGCGGCTGCAGGCGCTCAGCCGGTACCAGCAGCTGCTGTACCCGAGCGGAGCGCCGCCGTCGCCGCTGTTCGCGCACCACCAGCTGCAGCTGCAGCAGCAGCGCCTGTCGCAGCCGCCCTCCTACTCCGGCTCCCCGGTACTCGGCCACCGCCAGCCGCACCTCCCTTCGCAGCAGGAGTCGCTGACCCGCTCGTCGCCCTGCGCCGGTGACGACGACTCGTCGCCGCCGACGCCGTCGCAGCAGCAGCAGTCGCAGTTCATCAAGCCGCTGTCCCAAGTGGGCACGCTGACGACGACGGACGCCGACGGGCGGCTGCGAGTGATCGTGCCAGTCACCGCCGACGACGCTACCAACCCGGCCGGGAGTGGAGGCGGAGGCGGAGGCGGCGGTCCTTCCCCGACGGCGGGCCCGCGCCAGCTCTCCGCAGCGTTGGCAGCCCTGCGTGTCACTGACGACCAGAGCACCCCTCCGCCGCTGCGCCGACCGCTGGCCAACGGCCCTCCGTCCATTACCCGGTCCACCAGCGAGAAGGTGCCGCACCGCAGCGAGCTCATGTCGCAAGTGCAGCGGACTGCGTGGGCGCGACACACCACCAAGTGACCCCCGCAGCAGTGCCAGCTACCGGCTATGAAGGCCTATCCTCCGGCGCGTCGCGAACGTCGCTTAGCGTAGACTACGCGACAGCGCCGACGCTCGCTTCAGTGCGTTCCGAATATGTGCGCTGTCGCGCTCTCTACTGACACACTGGATTTCCCGCAGCTTTGGGGAGAAAATACATCGGGGTGCATCCAGTTCCGTTATCGGTAACCACAGTTACGGTCCGTGGTCACTGACAGCTTCCTCAGGTCTACTGTAAATTAGCTGTCCTCGTATTACTCTAGAGGTTATAAACATCATTCCAAATAGGAAAGGAATTGACAGATCGCTTTTCTGCGACTAGTATCACCAGATAACCCGTATATCCATAACTTTCACTCTATAATGTATCATACGAGATTACGAAACTTAAAGATACGCGAGGGGTGATGGATAAGTTCTCAGCCCACCCTATAAAGATTGTCAGTTATCCAAATGATTATGGCTATTTTTCAACGTAGCTCCTTTCTGGTGTTACACACTTTTGCCAGAGTTGCTTCAGGTCCATTATACTCTCCTTGTATGTTTCTTCAGCTTAGGGAACAGATTAAAGTCAGGGGGGGGGGGGGGGCAAATCGGATGGATAAGGTGGTTGCTGAACCAGTTCGAAGCCACAGTAGTCGATAATAGACATCGCAATGACGAATGTCAGTGTGGGTGCATTGTCCTGATGAAAGAGTACTCTTTTTGGTAACATCCCAACGCATTCCACTTCCATGGTCAACCTCAAACGCACAAACTGAGCAGCATAATATGCTCGATTCACTGTTTCACCTTCCTTGAAGTGTTCAGCCTTCATCAAATCCCTCCAAAAAAACAGTGACCATCATCTTGCCAGATGATGTGACTGACTTGAATTTCTTGGGGATGTGAGGAGGGCTGTCCCATTGTTTCGATTGACCCTTCGATTCGAATTGAAAATGGTGAACCCATGTCACATTCATTGTGGCAAAACATTGGGGAATATCACTCTGTCTGCCTCAAAAAGAATCGAATTTTCGGCATACATGGCGTTTATCTGGTGTTTCTTTTCTGCTGTCAACATTCTTGGGACCAATCGACGTGTGACCTCGTGCATGTCAAGTGCAACTCTTATGTCGTGTTCAACACGTTCCTGAGAAATGCCCACTCTTTCAGTGATATAACATTCTTTCACACACCAGTCTGCCAATATGATATCATGGACTGCAGTGACGTTTTCCTCCATTCTAGCCATTACTTATCTTCCACTGTGAGGTGCACCTGGGACAGAGGTGTCGCCCTTCTTGAATTCCGCCACTCACTTTTCCATTGTGGAACATGAAAGGAAATCCTCCTCTAATAATTTTAACCAACATATTCGGGAGATGTTACGGTTGTTGATCAATTAGGAAAAAAGACAGT